>NC_072053.1:28838310-29010810 GCF_027791375.1 Indicator indicator | reverse complement strand
TATGTTTATTAATACTAACTTATAAGAAGACTTGACGTTTTGGAATTAATAGCCCAAATGTGGGGGTGGGGTTCTCTCGCTTTTAACCTTCACTGCAATTTCTGTTTTATTAGAAACCTGATCTCATGGAATCGGTATGTTTATATGAGAAATCTGGATATAAAAGTGGGAATTTAAAATAATCCAGATCCTCCACCTTACTCTACCCCACAAAATGCAGCCTTACCCTTGCTTAATAAAAACATTCAGGTCTTTTGTTATTTTTTTCAATAAACTACAATACATCATGACTTGCTGGCACAAGAAACTGATTTCTGGAACCAGTGAAATAATCAGTTCATAATTTTAGAAAACATGGACAGAATTCAGAGCTGAGCTTGCTAAATATCTGTCAAAGTTAAGCCATTTACTAATTGTATATGTGCCCAAAACCAGGCTGCAAATTTGAAAATTGTGTCTAGATAGCTATTTAATGTATTATTCCAGAATTATTATATTTTAGCTGTCCCTTAAAATTAGTAAGCTAATTGTTTGCAGGATTTTCAGTGTCAAAGCAAATCCCTGAGGATAGACGTTTTGCCTTTTAGGAACTGGAAACAAAAGATGCTGTGTTAAACAACTTATTTTGTTGTGTTAAACAGTACACTGAGTATGATTACCATTTTTTTCCTGAAAATGAACCCACTCCTCTATAGGAGGCATAGCATATTGACAGTGAGCTGCTGCATTCTCAAGCATTCTCTCAAGTTTTAGCTGCTATGCTACAGCAAGGAAGAACTCCAAAACACCCCACAGCCCAGCATTCAACTCAATCAGCTCTTTGAGCTGGAAGACCTGAGGCTCACACTCATCAGATCCACAGTGTGCTTATTTCTGTCCTCTGTAAAAGGATGCTTATTGTTGAAGATCAGACCCATGTCTATTTAATAATATTCAGAATAATTTTTAAACTAAGTTTTTACAAGATATTAAATATCCTAAATTTACATGATGTTAATAATACCCATTACAAGTGTAGGGCTGATCTCAGTGACGAAATCTGTGGTAACCAATCTGAAATGATTGGATTAATTATTCCCCTGTGATTCAGTGTTTCAACAGGGTTATTAAGGTACCTTATTTTCTTGTATTCTTTTCAGAGCCAATTATTAATCTTACAGATTAAATCTTAATAATTCTATTATAAGGCGTTCTTTTTGTTGAACCCTGTGCATGGGTCATGGAACCTAAATCGACAAAAAAAAAAACCACATAAATTAGACACTGACCTCTGTTTTCATACACTAATTATTCTTGACAAAGCTGTATATGCAGTGTCACTCTGAGGCTTAAATGCATTAAGATCTAATTTATAAATCTGAGAGTTTTGTACCAATCCAAATGTTTGAATTTTTACTAAGTCTCATCTAAGAACTTTACTTTAAAAGTTGTCATTTTTCTATTTGACTTAGACTTCTTTTGAAATGCAGATTTTTACAATGAGAGACAGTAGATAAAAGTCCTCAGAATTCTCCAGGGTTGTTTTTTTAATTTAGGGCTCATCTCAGGTAATAAACACAAGTGACTTATGAATCGAAGTACAGCTTGAGGGAGTAATGAAATATAAGTCTATACATTATCAAGGTTGATGATCATAATTATAATTGGTTAACTGTGCATATAGCTAGCATTTTTTGAGGCCCCAGTTTGCTTAGTTTTCATGCACTGTTACTCCCTTCTAGAAATAACAAACAGTTCAAAGGAAAAGTGCATGCAGATAAAACGAGTTTGGAATAGCTCACTTGTCTACAGAATCCAGGAAACTGAAATTGTTCTGGGAAAGATTTTTCTTCAACAGATGTAAGCTAAGTTTATTAATAATGAAAAATCATTAATGTAAAATTTGAGAGGGAATGAGATGTCCTATAAATCTCAAAGGTAGCAGTATACTCCCAATGTGCTAAAGGGCACAGTTCCATCTACCATGATTTTTCTCTCACTGGTTGCTTGTTGTGCCACTAACTTGGAATAGAAGATGAGAAAAGATCTCTACAATGAGTGATTGCTGGAAGGATTACAAAATAACATGACACAATATTTGAAAAAGAACTTTTCACTTTTCCGTGCTCCATTAAGTATTCTGCTTGTTTTTCAGTCATTACAACACTAAAGCTGTACTTTACATTTACCTGTATCTTTATTTCATTATTGGAAAAAAATACTAAGAAAGACACAAGTGGGATCCACCCAAGGGTACTTTATGAGCTGGCAGACGTGCTCACCAAGCTACTCACCATTATTTGTCAACAGTCCTGGCTAACCTGGGAGGTCCTGGTTGACTGGAGGCTGCCAAATGTGATGCCCATCTACAAGAAGGGATGGAAAGATGATCCAGGGAACTATAGGTCTGTCAGTCTGACCTCGGTGCCCAGGCAGGGTTATGGAGCAGGTCACCCTGAGTATCATCACGTGATCCTTACAAGGAATTCAGGCAATGAGGCCCAGTCAGCATGGGTTTATGAAAGGCAGGTCCTGTCTGACTAATACGATCTCTTCCTACAACAAGGTGACCTGCCTAGTGGATGAGGGAAGTGCTGTGGACATTATCTACCTGGACTTTAGTAAAGCTATTGACAGTCTCCTACAACATTCTCCTTTAGAAGCTCAGGGCAGAAGGCTTGGATAAGTGCACTCTGCACTGGATTAAAAACTGGCTGCATGGCTGGGCCCAAACAGTGGTGGTGAATGGAGTTAAGCCTAGTTGGTGCTCAGTTAATAGTGGTGTCCCCCAGGGTTCAGTACTGGGGCCTGTTCTCTTTAATATCTTTATCAATGATCTGGATGAGGGGATTGAATGCACCCTCAGTAAATTTGCCAATGACACTGTGTCTACCTGCTAGACGGTAGAAAGGCTTTGCAGCAGAACCTGGAAAGGTTAGAGTGATGGGCCAAGGCTAACTGTATGAAGCTGAACAAGGCCAATTGCCAGGTCCTCCACCTGGGTCACAACAACCCCATGGTAAGCTACAGACCTGGGGATGTGTGGTTCGAAAGCTGTGACTTGGAGAGGGACCTGGGGATATTGGTTGACAGTCAATTAAATATGAGTCAGCAGTGTGCCCAGGTGGCCAAGAAAGCCAATGGCATCCTGGCTTGTATTAGAAACACTGCAGCCAGCAGGGACAGGAAGGTGATCATCCCTCTGTACTTGGCACTGGTGAGGCCACACCTCAAGTACGGTGTTCAGTTCTGAGCTGCTCACTACAAGAAGGACATTTTGAGCTTCTGGAGCATGTCCAGAGAATGTCAGTGAGGCTGGTGAAGGGCCTGGAGCACATGACCTGCAAGGAGTGTCCAAGGAAGCTGGGGTTGTTAGTCTGAAGAGGAGGAGGTTGAGGGGAGACCTCATCTCTTTACAACTACCTGAAAGCCAGCCTCTTCTCCTTGGTGTCAAGTGACACGACTAAAGGAAATGGTTTCAAGCTGTGCCAGTGGAGGTTCAGGCTGAATGCTAGTAAATATTTCTTCACAGAGAGGGTTATAGAAGATTGGAATGGTCTGCCCAGGGCAGTGGTGGAGTTGCTGTCCCTGGAGGTGTTTAAGCAACATGTGGACCTGGCGCTTAGGGATATGGTTTAGGATTGACCGTCAACTGGGTCAAAGATTTTACTGGATGATTTTTAAGGTCTCTTCTAACTGAATGTTTTTTGTGATTCTGTTTAAATATGCCCCTAACCTCTCTGGAGGGCATAGTGATTTTCATAGTGACTGTCAAAAATGCAGCTAGAAAGATACAGGGCAGCTTATTACCTAAATGCAAAAAGTACATTTAAACTACAGGAATTCTACTCTTTCTTTTTTTTCCTCCCCCTTTTTTGTTTTCTCCCCTTTTCTTCGAAATCATAGAACACACATTCTCTATTAGTAGGAATTAATAGGAATCCTCTATTAACAGTAATTTGTACTTGCTTTTGGGAGAAAAAAAATTGTGCAGCATGCTGTATCAGTTTCTCAGAATCTGGCAAATGGTTTTCTATTAAGAAATCTGGAATCTGGATCTAAGGGCCTTACAACAAAGATAATTTTATTTCATAATGCCCTAGTTGTATGGTGAACACTATTCTAGAGAGAAATCAGGAACCACCCTATTTTAAATACATTTTTATATTTACATGAATAGCTTATTATTCAAAATACCTCTTAGATGAAAAAGCTGAAGGTTTTTTTTTCTATTTCTTGTTTACTTGTTTTTCTTTTTATTTCTCTTTATTCCCACAATATTTACATTTAATGGTAAATGATTTGATACTGTGTTTTCTGTGAGAAAGCAGGTTAATTAGTGATATTTCTGATTACTACATTACAGAGGGATAAATGGAAGGATCAAAAACACTTTCTCCATTATTCTTGCGTACCTATTATTTGCTATTACAATTGAGCATAAAGGTTATATTCAAGATTATGATTTTGTTTTTCTTGGTCAGCGTTGTTAAGTTTCATAGTAAACAATGTTTGCCTCAAAGAGTTTATTCTAAATGCAGGGGCAGGCATGTGATGGAAATGCAAGGACAGAAAAGTTTACAGAGGGCAAAAGGTGGTGGGGCCTGGATCTTCTTTCTCATTCTTTATATCATGCTAGCTGTCATTTTTGGATTACACTGTATCAAATTTTATTTTGGTCTAAAGTGGTTGCTCAGTGAAATTTACATTTGTGAATCTTAATGAGGGAATATTGGGTTGTGAATCTTAATGAGGGAATATTGGGTGCCATTGTTAAATATTACCAGTTTCTCACTGAAGAAGAACTTGCTTAAAATGTCATTTTTTAAGAAAGATGACTTATGTAAAAAAGAAATCATTTTTGAGTGGGATAGTTTTCTATCAGCCCTTGATTTATCCTCTTTTGGATAAGATCATTGAGAAAGTCTGAAAAAAAACCCAAGTCTTAAGAATTTCTAGATGTTATTCAAACCTTTGTATTTATTTGTGTTCAGATGTGGGTAGAATGATAGCACCTGATAGGAAAGATGAATGTTAATCATTGAGATTATTTTATCTGTTACCATTTTAAACATTCTTTCAGTATAAATTTTATTTACCTAGTTGATTATTTCCTGTCTTGTCAGGAAAACAGGGAGAACATTTATTGTTGGGTTTATCTCCGTTCTCACCCAGGTATGGGTGGGAGTAGAGATACAAATCAAGAAAGCTTCTTTACCCACTTTTATAGGTAACATTAGGATAAGCAAAAGCAATTGTCCATCCTTACTTTCTGTATCTTCATATAGTGGGACATAATGTTATTAATCTGATTCAGAGTTATAATACTTGCTTATCTCTTTAAAAGTGTTTAAATACTTTTCTGGTTGTACCAGACCAAATTCTTGCCCTTTAAATCTCTGGTGTCCAAAAAATCTAATTACAGGGGATGTAGAAATAACCAGTTAAATTCTCAGCAGTTTGTTATGAACATGCAAATGGTGTAGTTGCAAAGATATTTTCTAATAGAATTCCTGTTTCCTTCCATTAAAGATTACAGAATGTACTAAGGCATAATTTTTCCTGCAGCTGCTTGAATAAATTTAGCACCATGTAAAATTCTCTTTTGTAGAAAAAATGAAATGGTTGTTTACGAGCTTATGTGAAAACAAATGTAAATGTGTTAAAAACAAGAAAGTTCAAAGGATCCAAGTGTTTGGAAATGTTAAAATTCTGGTGACTTGCACCATATGATGGCTTTAAGTTGGCATTCCTGCATGCGTAACCTACTTCTAGATGCACAAAGGCATGCTACAGCTTCCACAGAACACCATATTGCTTCATTGCCTTGGCAGCTACCCATTATTTCTTGTTCACTAGAAAGCCTTACACTGTTTTCTGAAAATGTATAATTTAAAACCTACACCAGATTTAAAGTGGCCTAATTTTTCACGAGATTTCCTTCGCTCTTGCCGTTGTAGAACCTGTGTACTTTACCATGATTCTTTAATCAGTCAGTAGTAACACTGTAACAGCACTGACAGGTACCATTAGATCCATAGTACAAAATGCAATCTAAATACTGTTCAAATAAACTTCTTTTGAAGTTGAGAATACCTTGTATTTCTGCTAATTTATCTTCAAAATTCAGAACTAAATAGTCCCAAAGTTGAGGGAGCTACCTGTGGAAATCATCCGTGAAGGGTGTGAATAGGTTTAGATAGGCCATTGTTGTGTGGGATCTCAGAATCTCATTCTACAGAACTACTGTGTCAATAATGAGCTACCTTCTTGCTGTCTGGGTAATTTTAGGAAAAGATATAAATAGCTGAGAAATAACATTTTAAAAACAGTATCAAGGAATGTTTATTATCAACAGTGGTGATAGTTTTGTCAGAAGAATTTCCTTTGAAGTGTAAATGTAAATTCATAATAGATTCTGTCACTCTCATAGGAATGATCTGCACAAGGAAACAGTATTTTGTGCAGTTACTTCTAATAATGGAATTAAATAATAACAACTGAGTTACTCTTGAAATACAGCTTTGTCTCCTAAGAAAACTGTTTTGCTCTACCAAAGATTTATTTTTCTGGACCATTACCTGATAAATAGAAGCTTGTTTCAGTAATGCTTAATGACGCAGAACCCGTCTGGCATTATATCAGGATGTGCAGCTGGCTATTAATTGCTGAAAACTCCTTTACAGCTCAGAAAAGCATCTGCCAAAGATCTGATTCAGCAGATTCTTTATTTTTCCTTCTTCTATAGTACCAACAAGAAAAGAAGAGTAAATAATTCATACTTAGTAAGCTAGTCATGGATATTAGAATTGCCAATAACACAAATGCTGATTGCACTAATGATTTCTATTCTCCTGTATTGGTTTTTAGACTTGAAACAATGTATTAGTTTCTCCTTTGAGTTTTCCTTCAAAATTTATGGAAGGAAGTAACTTTTTTTTTCTTAACTGTTTACATACAGTGTAATGACGCGTACAGTTCTGTATGTAATGGATTTCATATTTTCATACATGCCTCAGAGAGGTGAGGCTGCCTGAGCTCCATGTTGTCAGGTCCACTCTGTGTGTCCAGTCTGTGTGCAGTGTGGGCACGCTTTCTCTGTGGGCACACACACATGTACACTACTGATAAAGACATGTGCGTGGCTGCAGCCATGGACATCAGCACAGACGGAAGCAGTCAGCTTTCAGGAAGAAACAAACAGCTCCACTGTCCACATCCTGTTCCTCACTCCGGCTGGTCAGGATGTAGCTCCATTAGTGGGACAAAAATACAGTCTTACTCAGATGCCCCAGTAGCTACATATCCAGTAGCTGGTCCTTGGTTTGGACAGCTTCATGGCCAGACTTGGAGATGTACACACATGCAAATGGACCTCTTGGTCAGCCTCCAAATTCATAGCCTACTCCCCTGGTCACTTTGGTAGCTGCCTCCTCCAGATACCTCACTCCCAGCATATGGCTCCAAGGCCCTTCAAACTCCTCATTGGCTATTCTGACTTGATAGCGATTACCAGCCATGCATGGGCTTTCTCCAGTTGCTGGACCCATGGACAGGCAGTCTGACTCTGGTTACTTGCACACTCACACAGAACAGAGAACCCCTTGCCCAGGAAGAGACTTAGAGTGCATTTTAATAAAAGGGCAGGACAGGCTGTGTGGTCTGAATAGTGGTGATGAATGGAGTTAAATCTATCTGGCAGCCAGTTACTAGTGGTGTTCCCTCAGTATTTGGGGCAAGCTCTCTTTAATATCTTTATCAACGATCTGGACGAGGGGATTCAGTGCTCCCCCTGTAAGTTTGTGGATGACACTAAATTGGGTGGGTGTTGATCTGCTTGAGGGCAGGAAAGCTCTGCAGAGGAATCTGGACAGGCTGGATCTGTGGGCCAAGGTCAGTTGTATAAGATTTGACAAAGCCAAGGGCTGCGAACTGGACTTATGTCACAACAACCCCACACAACGCTACAGGCTTGGGGCAGAGTGGCTGGAAAGCTGTCTGGCAGTAAAGGACCTAGGGTTGCTGGTTGACAGCCAGCTGAACATGACCCAGCAGTGTGCTTAGGTGTCTAAGAACGCAAACAGCATTCTGTCTGTATCAGGAATAGCGTGGCCAGCAAGAGTAGGGAAGTGATTGTGCCCCTGTACTCAGAACTGGTGAGACTGCATCTCGAATACTGTATTCTTTTTTGGGCCCTTCACTACCAGAAAGACATTGAGTTCCTGGAGCATGTCCAGAGAAGGAAAACTAAGCTGATGAAGGGTCTAGAGCACAAGTCTTAGAAGGAACAGCTGAGGGAACTGAAATTGTTTAGTCTGAAGAAGAGGAGGCTGAGGGGAGGCCTCGTTGCTCTCTGCAACTATCTGAAAGAAGTTGTAGTGAGGTGGCGGTTGATGTCTTCTCCCTGATACCAGGTGATAGAACAAGAGGGAATCCAGTTGTGCCAGAGGAAGTTTAGATTGGATATTGGAAAAAAATTCTTTACTGAAAGAGTGGTCAGGCACTGGAATAGGCTGTCCAGGAAAGTGATGGAGTCATCGTCCTTGAGGATGTTCAAGAAATGTGTGGGCATGGCTTATGTGTGTGTGGTACATGGTTTAATGGCCATGGTGATCTTAGGTTGACAGATGGAGTCAGTGATCTTAAGGGTCTTTTCCAGATGAAATAATGCTATGATTCTAAGATCTACCATAGGGTAACATCCCAGACAAGGGAGCTGACCAGTTCCTTTTAATCCCATATGCCTTTTTTTCCCATTCTTTTTCCTCTTGAAGCCATCTTGATTTGTCCCTTTCCTTTTTTTGTTTTTTTTTCTGTTTCTTACACTGTACATCCCATGATAAGTCCCATGCAGTACCAAAGTGATCTTTCCTAGCATCCCATAAAACGTCCCATGTCTCTTGGCAGTACCCCCTCATTCTGTAAGATACTGCAGGGAACCTATCCCATTGACTCACCATGATGGGTGTCACCCCTAGCCTGTGGGGCTGAGGATCCCCAGAGATGTGCCAGGCTTTGGCTCCCTGTCTCTGGCTGGGCTGTTGGGGTTCCCCCTCCTGCTGTCATGCCTCTGTACTCATCTTCTTGTGTACCTGTGTAGGTGAACCTTTTAATTACATGTATAGCTTTGCTGTTGCCTTGAAAGTGTTGGCACTTTAAGCAGTGCTATTGGAGGATTTCTTAACTATTTTATATACACTGAGTCAGAAGCAAGTAACCTCACTGTGATAAATCTACTTTAAAAGCATACATTATGAAAGTAATAACAAAGGGTTACATTATTAACAAAAAATAGATAAAAGCATATTCTAAAAAAACTAGAGCATTAGTCATCTGAAAAGTTGTCTTATAACACTAATGAAAGGTTAATAGTAAGCCAGGGAAAAAAAAAAAAAAAAAAAAAAGGAAAGGAAAAAAAAGGAAATAAGGAAATTAGTTCTTTGAACTGAGATTTCAGGAAACGGTTTCAGTAAGAATTGTACTGAAATATTCTGGGTATGTTACAAGCTGTTGTTTCTCTGTTATTGTTCATCTGATAGAAAAAGTGTAAGTGTCTTTCCAGCTTTGACAGAGCAGATAGGCTTCGCTGTCCCATTCTGGATGGGTACAATTTTTGTTATATTTTTGTGTGCTATTACAGGTCAGACATCCAAGGAATGCTAGCAGGTAAATATAGTCTGACTTTACAAATTATTTAGTTTTTGAGATGAGCTGTCCTGAATACGTAACTGAGCCTGGGAATTTGAAATATGAGGGCACTGTGGATGTAGCTGAAGGATTGGCAGAAATATTTGTTAAGGGCGTTAGCATCACAGGCAAGTAATTGGTTAACATAGTATTTTTTCTGGCCTCAAAGAGAGGAAGTCACAGTCTGTTAGTTCTCCTTCAGAATATTTTGCCATTTGCTATGCACTGATATTCTCATTTTTAAAGAAAATGTACACTGAAAGTGAAAAGTTTCTTGCTGAATCTAACTAAATATTGGATAAAAATGTATGGTAAAAAATTGTTTATTAGAACAGAATGTTTTGCAGCAAAAGTTACATGAGATTGTCCCATTTCCTAGAGAAGTTGGGAAGGGTAAGTTTGTAATAGGCAAAGGATAGGTTTGTCTAGTCTGAAATACTAGGGCAAAATAGCTGTAACTTAGCTTGTATGGACTCTGTAGTTACTTTGTTTTCTGTGTCCGATTTTCAAAATTATTTGTGTGTGTGTGTATGCAAGTGGTAAAAATTTGAGCAGTAAAGGAGGTGAGGGAAGAGGAACGTCCCTCACTATTGCATCAATAACATGCATAGTTTATAGCAAAGCCTTTATTTAGTTTAAAATTGCTACAAGGACAGGGATAACTTCACACATTTTAATCAATGGTATTTCCACTTTAAGGGATTTAAAAAAAATAGTCCAAAGTTTGTCTATAAAACTATGTCTATAAACCCTATAGTTAAATAAATAAATAGATAAATATCTTTGCATTTGATTGATGCTTAACGCTTCTCAGTAGTGCAGATGAGGTTTTCACTCCAGGACAAAGACTGTAATATGTTGCAGCTGCTGAGCTGAGGTGAGTACCCTAGAAAAATGAACATGCTTTCCTGGCTATTGCCACCAACGATTTGGAAGTAGCAAAAATTGCTGTTCAAAAGAGTCACCCTCCACAAGAATAGTCACTGGTCTTCTTACTCAGAGCCATACTCATCATACTGCTGCAACATGAGTGGATGCAGCCTCACTAGCTCTGTGTGAGGCTGTGTTAGAAAGAAGAGGTTCTTCTCAAGCTCCCTGTGCTTCCTAGGCAGCTAGCTTGACCCCTTCCTCTCAAACCCTGGGGGCTCTCGCCTCAGATTCCCACTGCTACCCATGGTGGTCTGTTCCTACATGCAGCTGCACACCTGCAACTGGATCGGCACTGCACTGTATTTTCACGTTTTCCCAAGAAAAGTCTGTGAAAATGAAAGTTGAGATTCTTTCACAGTATTTTCTTAGCTCAAGTTTTAGAAAGAAATTTGAGGCCTTCTAGGGCTGTGTAGTGGTATAAAGAACAATGAAATTTCTACAGAACTACTGCAGAAGTACTGCAGCCTTGTAGAGAAATGTGCTGATCAGTGTTGCACTTTGTTGTGTGAAGAATCGTGCATGAATATGCATGTTTGCACATCTGCTTCTGTCATTAGAGAAATTGAACTATTCTTGACGAGATGCATAATGCTGAAGTCTTAGTAAATGTTTATCCACCATTCTTAAATGAAAATTATTTTTGAAAATGGAAGTGTGAATTTAAAAAGTAAATTACATATCAAAACTCAGCACAAAGAAAGGTTTAGGTACACAACAGGTAAATGAAATGGCTACAGAGTAATCCAGCTGGGAGACTAGAGCTTGATGAGTAGAAATAAAAAGACTTAATGAGAGCATGCAAATCTCAGTTAATTACCTTAACTGTACTAGCAGACTTCAATACAGTCATACAAATTTTCTGGAGAAAATGGCATTTTCTTGCATAAAAATTCAAAAACTACATTAAGGGTCAGAAATTTTGTAAATTGTATAGAGTGCATTGCATTAATTTTGAAAGGCTGTCTCTAGAACAAGAAAAAGATGGAAATAAAAATGCCCTCTTTGTGAAATAACTTTGGTAACAGGAAGAGTATGTTCTGAAATAAATCCTAAAATTCAGATGTCTGAAAGTAAACAAGTTGTTTCAGCTTATAGCAACAATCACTTCTGTTTTTAAAATAATCTGAGTAGATGACTTGTTTTGCATGGAAGTCACCTTTACACTGGAACAGATAGTAACTGACGTGGAGGTAGTTACCTAATAGCCCAAGAATGTGAGGTTTTGAAATGACAGCTGCAACCAGCCACATATTAAAAAGCATCTACAGTGCTGTTGCCTGAAAAGGCCCTATTTAGTTTCAGAGAGAGTTTGTGTAGCAATGTTTTTCCTTACATGGGAACAGCTGACATTTCAAGGCAGCCCTGGAAAAAAAAGAAAATTAAACTACATGAATGGAAGAGTGAAGGGTGTTTTTCAGAGTTTGTGAATTGTAAACCCCTGAAGTTCCATTGTCTGCTGTCTGGCTCCTGTGTCAACTCCAAAGCTTCAAGATTCCTATGCTTTCATTGATAAATATGGTGGGATAATACATGATTAGTAAAATTTTACAGCATAATGCTTTAACAATTTCATTTTATGATTTTATAATAATAATAAATTGTTCCTCAAAGATCCGTGGTAAAATCTGATCCTGCTGTAATTCTGTGTGGCCAATGGCAATATTCTCATCGACGTTCTAAAGGTAAGGGTTTGAGAGAAAATCCTTAAGGATATGAAGATGTGTTAAAAATATTCTGTACTTTTAATCCTGTAGTAACATGCTGACATTAGGTAGAAAGCCCAAGCATATGTAGCATGGACATTCCAGTGGTTCCACAGACAAAGTGCTGCATTTTTTAATAGTCTGTTTAGCAGGACTAGAGATTACTCCTCTTTTGTCTGCTTGAAGAACAATATGCAGGCTGCAGAGCAAATGTTCCTTTCCTGTACTGTTTGTGCTGTTCACAATTTTAAGAATTCTATCATATTCCTTCATCCTGCGTACCAACTAGAGTGACTGTGGGGCTTAGTGCTCTGCATGAAAACTGGCTAAGCTTTATACAGCAGGCAGGAACATTCCTTGCAGTAGATAGTGTCAAGGAAAAGTACATGCAGGATGTGTGCTTGGGTTCTTTAGGTCTTTTGCAGTCTTCAGATGATTAAGTTGGTTCCAAAGATGTTTCCTCATATTTTGCTGTTATGTCTCACAGTCATCTATGCTTTTAAATCAATTTATAATTCTTTCTTAAATTATCTAGAAGAGTATTTGGAAAGGAATTACTTTCTTTCTCTGTATTTTCACTTTATTAGTAAAACCAAGTTTAAAGCATCTTGCTATTGTTTTTTTCAGATTCTAATATCTTTTTAAAACAATGATTTTTATATAAATATGAATATTAATCTAGTTTATCCATTATCTAGGAATCTATTGCAATCGTAAAGAAACGTGTCACTTAATCTAGGTTTGAAACCATGTATTTGTGGGGGAAAAAAAGGAAGAAAAAAAAAAAATAATTAAATCTCTGTTATTGGTATTTAGGAAGTCATATAAGCATGTTCCAATTTATTGAGTGATTCACCTGTTACTCAGTGATACTTTCTAGCCCCATTACTTTTCAGACTATCCTTCATCTTACAGCTTCACCTGAATATGTTTGCAAAGGTCTGGATGAATATGTTAAATCATTCTTCAGTTCTCCTTTTCTACAGAAAAAGGGGAAGTGGAAATGGTTTTCTGCTATGCTTTTCTTCTATGTGTGGTTGACTCTGCCGCATTTTTACATTCCGTCTACTGTTTACTATTTTTTCTTTTTGAACTTTAATATATATCAATTATTTTTTTAAGTGCTATCTATATGATGGCACTTGTAGTTGAGACAACTGACAGACTGTCCAGTTTAGGCCAAATCAAAAATTACTGCTTGGTTGAGTTATTAAACAGTGCCAAAACAGAGCCAAAACAGAAGAATCAATTTACATTTCACAAAAATATGCAGTAAAGGAGAAAATGAGAGTGGTAAAAAGTGAAGTGTTTTCCTATACAGACCATTAACACATTAAAAAAAAATGTAGGTTTAAGTTCTGTAACCTTTTTCTCAACATAATTTAGGCTGGTCAAAGTGCTATACAGAACTGTGTAAGTGTCTAATGCCTATTGATTTTTATGCAGAATGCAGATTTTTCTATGTACCTAAACTGGAGGGGAGAATCAAAATCTCCAGTGACTTTCTTCATAGTCAGAATTTTAATTTTCCATAAGAATAGTCTGAAGAGAGTCCAGTAAAAGGTATTAGTTTTCAGAAGCAGTCAAACAGAAATGAAAACTAAATTTAACTCTATCCTCTTTTCTTCTCTCTCTCTTGTTTTCTTTTTTCCTTCTATGTCATGGCTGCTGGATGTAAACCAAGTCTATTTATGCTTTTTTGTGTGTGTGTGTGTGTGTGGTCTTTCCTTGTTGAGATTAAAGATGACCTTACTTTATGGATATTAGTAACATCTTTGCTTATCGGAAAGCTTTGCGTTAATGCCCAAACAAGTTTATGCTAATTGAACCTCTCAGAACACAGGTCTTGTATAGATTTTTCAACTGAATGTGGGGTGACTGAAGTGTATTGTGGGACATAGACATTTTGAGTGTTGGTGATGATCCATTGGTTCAAGTTATTCAAAGAGTTGCTGTTCCACACGTTTCATAAAATACTGCATCCTGGTTTGGTATGTTGTTTACTCTAGAGGCTTTCTCAGTTCAGATTAAAGGAAAGAAAATGCTGCCCATTTCTTCCAGTTAGTAATTTCTGCTGAAGCCTCCAAAAGTGAAAATTTCCTATTCTGCAACAACACCGAGACTGCTGTTGAGTGAAACTGAGTTGTTATCCAGTGTATCAATACATTAGTTTCTTCTTTGACATTAGAAGTTCTGATTATTTTCTGAAAGTGTTTTATTCAGTGTTTGTTTCTTACATGTTGTTATTCTCCGTGTTTGGGTTATCAACATCACTTGCTAATCCGTTTGTCTTAAAGGTTATCATCCATCTCATCCTTACAGAATCAACTTTTATTTCTTCATGCTTTACTTCAAGTCACTAAGTGAAACATGGCATGAGGCTGTCTAAAGGACTTCATGCAATATGTGCTTTTACAACATGATAGAAATTGTTAGCTATTTTTACTTTTGTCCACAATATCTGCTTCTGCCAAATATTAATAGCCCAGATATCTAGATGTTATGTTACATGAAGCAGTAATAAAGTCTTGCAAAACTCTAGACAGGTGAACCCTGTAGCTTCCAGTTTCAACTTGTATCTTACCAGTTGCTTCATCAAAGAAAGTTATGATGGTCTAGAGGATTTGAAGATATTTTGACTGGTTATTATAAGTTTATCCTCTTAGATACTTACAAACTGATGAGGGATTTGTTTTTATTACTGAAGTTAAGCTGTCATCTTCTCTTTTCTTCATTTTGGCATTGTGTGCCCTCTCCAGTACCATGCATACATACTGTTACTCTGCAGTTTGTGATAAAAATCACTTACTATTTAAATATTATTTCAGCTAGTTTCACAGACAATGCTTCCATTACATATACATGAAAGAGGAAAACAAAATATTCAGTCATTATGTTTATGAATGTCAGATGATGTTTTAAAGCTCTTGAACAGGCTTTGAAGTAGTTATTACAACTGGGAAAGTTATCAACAAACTTCTACAATAACTCTGAATTATTATTTTTTTTAATGTTGAGTTGTGCCAGTTTAACACACAGCCTGTTTTTTCCAACACAGAAGTGAGGGAAAGTAAGAAAACCCCCCCCAAACTCTGGGGTGAGATAAAGAGATAAAGAGCTTTACTAAGAAAAATGAGATAATACAATAGACAGTTACCTTAGTGCATTTGTTAAAAAAAAAAAAAAAAGGTGCAGCAAAATGCAGAAGCTGCAGCAGAAACCAGCAACCTACCCCCACCACATACGTCTCATCCTGCACCAACCCAGCATAAAAAGCTAATATGCCAAACCCAGAACTGAAAACAGCAACTGGAACAGGAAGCCTCTCATGTTACAATATGAACTTCATGCCCCATAATACTTTCTCTAGCCAGAACTTTCATTTTGAAGCTGACATGGCAGTAGCATGGGATTGAATATCAGCAACCGATTCAACTCAACCCATGACATGAATAAACACTTTTTTTTTTTTTTTGTCTACATGTTTTTTTGGATCATTTTGTAGAATTATGTAGTAATTTCTATCTGTAACATTTTCACTTTTGGTAATGGAGAGATTTCATCACCATGGCTGATACAATATTCCCAAAACTAGGCTATTTTGTTCTTGGTAAATGAGGAGATAGATTCACTAAATACCAGGTTTACCTGCTTGTGTGAATATTCTCTTTGATGTAGAGATAACCATGTGAGTAGTTTCTTCAGATTTTCCTCAGTGTGAATTTGTTAGGTCTTGCATGCTCCTTTTGTGAAAAAGAGCAGACAGAAAAGCATTACTTAATTCAGCTAGAACATGTGTTTAGAGTTTTAAATCTATGAAGACTTTTTAATTATTCACATAGGAATTTCACTGTTATGAAGCAGAATTTAAAAATATTGTTAATAATCTCTTACACTTCTTGTAATAACAGTACCTGTGAGACAAATATTTTTATGGATTATTCAGATCTTCTCAATATTCTTAAAGTATAGAGAAAATTTAACCAAATTTGGTTTATACTTTGTGGCATAGATTTACTCTGATAAACCTAATCCATTTCTCAACACCAATTTTGTCAAGATTCAGCTGTCAGATTGAATAGATTTTAGGTTTTGCTGTGAACAGTTCTCTAATGTAGCTTCAGGTCTGCATCAAAGATGCATAACTTTGTATATTTAAAATAACACTCATAAATAATAAAACAACATGGAACAGATTTGGCCTGCACTTAGTAGGAAAAGGAACACCAGGGAAAATGGGAGCCCATTGTTGAAGTGATTGCTGGTGACAGAGGATACAGAGAAGGTGGAGTTACTGAATATCTTCTTTGCTTCAGTCTTTACTGCTAAGGCCAGCCCTGAGGAGTCCCAATCCCTGGGAAAGTCTGGAGGAAGACTCTCTTTTGGTCAAGGAGGATTGGGTTAGAGGTCATCTAGGCAAGCTGGACACCCTGAAGTCCATGGACTCTGATGGGATGCACTCACAAGTGCTGAAGGAACTCACTGAAGTTATTGCTAAGACACTCTCCATAATTTTTGGAAGGTCATGGGAGAGCAGTAGGGGTGCCTGAGGACTTGAGGAAAGTCCAGTCTTCAAAATGAGCAAGAATGACCCAGAAAACCACAGGCCAGTCACCCTCACCCCCATCCCTGAAAACCTGATGGAACAGCTCATTCTGGAGGTTTCTAAGCATGTGGAGGAAAAGAGGATTATCTGAAATAGTCAACATGGATTCATGAAGGGGAAATCATGCTTGACCAATATGATAGCTTTCTATGATGGTGTGACCAGCTGGGTAGATAAGGACAGAACAGTGAATGTTGTCAACCTTGATTTGAGCAAGGCTTTTGACACTATCTCCTGTAGCATTCTGATAAGTAAGTTTAGGAAGTGTGGGTTAGATGGGTAGACAGGTGGATTGAGAACCAACTGAACAGCAGAGCTCAGAGGATTTTGATCAGCAGTGCAGAGTCTAGTTGGAGGCCTGCTGCTAATGGTATTCCTCAGGGGTCAGTCCTGGGTCCAGTCTTGTTCAATTCAGTTCCAGTCTTTACCAATGCAGTGTGCTCTTGTGACAGAAGGCAAACATTATTCCACGGTGCATTAAGAGAAATGTCACCAACAGCTCCATGGAGTTTCTCCCCCCACCTCTGCTCTGCCCTACTGATACCATGCCTGGTGTACTGTGTCCAGTTCTGGGCTCCTCAGTTTAAGAGAGATAGGGAACTATCAGAGAGTCCAACAGAGAGCTACAAAGAAGATTAGGAGATCAGGGTATCTTTCTTATGGGGAGAGCCTGAGAGACCTGTGGGTCCTTAGCTGGAGAAGACTCAGAGGGGGTCTTATCAATGTTTATCAGCATCTAAGTGATGGGTGTCCAGAGGATGGGGCCAGAGACTTTTCAGTGCTTACTAGTAGTAAGACAAGAGGCAGCGGGCACAAACTCGAACACAGGAAGTTCTGCTTCTGCTTGATGGAGCACTGTAACAGGCTGCCCAGAAAGGCTGTGGTGTCTCCTTCTCTGGGGACTCTCAAAACCTTCCAGGACACGTTCCTGTGCAACCTGAGCTAGACCAATCTATGTTAGAAAGGTTGGACAAGGCCCTTTCCCACCGCTACTATCCCGTGATTTTGTGACCTCCAAGTCATGCTGTTCTGGCAGAAAACAGCAGAAGTGTATCTCAGGCGTTTTTTGACTATGCTATATAGTGCCAGTCTCCCACTGGAAACCTATCAACCCTGCATCATCCTGCATCATGTAGGTACTTACCACACCCGTGAATGCTCAGTGCCTGGGACAGTAGGCTCATGCATAGGTAGCATCTGACAGGGTCAAGTATACGGTAGTGCTGATCTGGAAAAGACATCTATCTTTAAAATATGTGTAGTTACCTTTCTGCTATGTTTAATCATTTTTATTAGAAATATTGTCTTTGATTACGGGGCAAATAGATGAAAAGATATGTTAAGTTTCTTCATAGGAACAACCCTTCTCAATAGATAAATATATGCATTGGCAAACATGGAAAAAGTAGTCATTTTTGAACAATGTAAATCTTAGAAGATTGAGAAAAACCTTCAGAAGAAATCTAGGGAAATCTGAAACCAGACCTTGATCAGGTCCGTAGCATCATATTTTAAAGTGATGTTTAAACTTAGCTTAGATCACAAAGTAAAAAGCATGCTTACACATGGTCTTACTACTATACGTTGCACCATTTGCTAAAACATAAGATGTACGTTGAAACCTCTGTGTTTATTACATGTTTAGAGCAAAGATAAGCCAAGGACACTGCATACAACAAAATTAAAAAATAGGTTTGTGTAAGCCTAATTATAATCACTCTGCAATGTCTGTTATGACAGAACTGAAAGGGCCCAAGGGTTAAAGGAAAGAAGTCAGAGAGTTGTGGTCAATGGGATGGAGCCTAGTTGGAGGCCTGAATCTAGTGGAGTCCCTCAGGAGTCAATACCGGGCCCAGTACTATTCAATATATTCATTGATGCCCTGGTTGAGGGCACAGAGTACACTGTCAGTAAGTCTGCTGATGACACAAAACCGGGTGGAGTGGCTGATACACCAGGGGGTTGTGCTGCCATTCAGAGAGACATAGACAAACTGGAAAGTTGGACAGGGAGAAATTTAATGAAATTCAACAAGGGCAAGTGTAGAGTCTTGCACCTGGGAAAGAGCAATCCCATGGACCAGTATAGGACAGGGAACTGCTTGAAAGAGTCGAGTGCAGAGCCACAAAGATGATTAACGGAGTGGAACATCTTCCTTACAAGGAGAAACTGAGGGAGCTGGGGATCTTCAGCTTGGAGAAGAGGAGACTGGGGGGTGATCTGATTAATGTTTATAAATATGTAGAGTGAGTGCCAAGAGGATGGAGCCAGGCTCTTTTCAGTGATGCCCAATGACAGGACAAGGGGCAAGGGGTTGAAGTTGAGGCATAGAAGGAGGAAAAATTTTTTCACTGTGAGGGTGCTGGAACACTGGAACAGGCTGCCCAGGGGGGCTGTGGAATTTCCCTCTCTGGAGATAATCAAAACCTGCGTGGATGTGCTCCTGTGTGATCTGGTATAGGCGATCCTGCTCTGCAGGGAGGCTGGCCTAGATGAGCTTTAGAGGTCCCTTCCCTCACGTTCTGTGATTCTGTGTGTGAATAAACAATTATTAAATTTCTCACTGTCAACTTAGCCTTCTAGCAATTTACTAGTCCATTTTATTTCCTTTGCGTGGGTTACCTAATGAATTAAAATACTTTTCATCTCAGTTCCCAGTTATTTCTATTTAAGACCCCAAAGACACTGGTAGAACCCAACTAAATGGGGTATGGCTAATGAAAAACAATCCAAAACTTAAAAGCAAAAATAATTAGGCCAATGAGTTATCTCAGGTGTGCTCTTAAACCTATTTAGCAGATATGATTCCTTGAGCAACTGAGGATGTATGTTGCATTATTTGTCTATTTTCCTCTTTACCTTCGATGTTCTGAAAAGGTGTAAATGTGATCTTCAAAGTGTTAATTGCTGTCTCCTACATGTGCATGCACTCACACACGTATGAGAGGCTTCTATTCATGTGTTGTTGTGTTGGGGTTTTTTGTTGTTTGTTTGTTTGTTTGTTTGTTTTAATCCTGCCTTTCCAGGTATTTTTCACACCTTTGTAAGAGAAGGAATAGAATTCACAAAATCATCTGGTATTTCCATGGGTCAGCAAGCACGAACACTTTCCTTTACTAGTTTTTAGTTTCATAATATCCTGATCTTCACTACAATGAAAAATTTGAGTTTTAATAGTCCTTTGGGATCATTCATCCCTGTTCTTATTCTAATGTGAAAAAATGGAAATGACAAACTATTTTAGGAGCTTTAATGATATTTTATTATTTAAATAGCAAAAATAGGTAATTTTAAAATGATTGAGCTAATCATATTTCCATTATTTACTCCCTTGTCTAACTGGCCATTTGCTATCTAATTTCTCCTCCTTTACATTTTTTGATACAGTGGCTGTCTCCCATGTTTGTACACAAGGTTAAATACAATAACTGACTAGAGCCTGCAGGAGTTACTGCAATACAAATCTTGATTTAGAAAATTAATTCAGTTGATTCATTGTGTTGGCCTTTCCAGTCTTTTTACTATAATCAATAGATCCATTAGTCTGTTTTTCCTGAAAATTGTATTGGTTTAGTAGTTGTTATTGTTTTGGTGGGGGTTTTTTGTTTGCTTGTTTCTTTGGTTTGGTTTTGGGTTTTGTGCTGTTCAAAGCAGGGAACCATGTCCTTTACTGCCACTCATCGAGTGCTCTGCAGGTCAACTTAAGCACAAGTAGTGTCTACTTTTTGTTCATTATATTAACAGCTTTTCAGTATGCTTTCTCCAGAAGGAAATAGATGTTTGGCAAGTTTGACTCATAGTTCACATCTCTTTCTGGCTCTGTAGATTCTATTTTAAAAATAGTAGCTTATCTCTCAGTGGCAGAACCACTCTCTTGCACTTCTATACAGCTGTAATTTCCTCAAGTGTGTAAAATGTGTATATGTATGATCTAGTGTGATACCTGCCAACCTGTCTGAGTCACCAGAGATTTAAGCAGGAGAAACTTTCAGCAATGAAACTAAAGCTTTACAACCTCAACTGCAAAATCATAATTTTTCAGATACCATTTGTGCAGAAATCCTGTGCCATCTCTGAAGTTGAAAAAAAATCATCACTAATATTATGGGTTCATTCACTGCCTCTAGTTACTATCAAAATGTAATTTTTAGAGTTATTAAAGAACTATGGAGGATACAATATGCTTATTAGTTACCTTGTCCCACAGAAACAGCAAAAAGAGCCATTATATACATTCAGATGCAAGAAATTATTAATGAAATTCAGGAAACTGTTGCATAGTTTTAGCTATTCGGTGTGATTCATTGCTGCAGGAGATTATTACAGAGTCAAATGCAGTAGTGGATTTCAAGTGATGCCAGATATATTTAGAGGCAGTGATAACATTTTACTGCTGAGCATACCAGGAGAGGCATAACAAGATAAGCTTCCAAATGACAGCTGATTTGCTGCAAAGTCCAAGTGACAACTTCCCTAGCCACATACACAAAGCAGTTTACAAAGTGGTCTTTTCAGACGTATCTGGGACTTCCCAGCCTATCCTGAAAGAAAAAAAATATTAGTGGCCATGCTCCTGTTTTAGCAGCTGTTAAGGCTAAGTAATGGCACTTTCAGAATGAGAAAGATTACTGAATAGATTCTACACATGGCAATGCTGTCTTACACATTTTCATAGTGTCTCCTAATTTGTTATTGTTCATGGACTTGTCCTTAATTTCTTCACCAGTTTTGTACATTTTACTTATTTGCTTGAAATGTGTAAATTATTTTTTTTTCCTACTTAAGGTGGGAAATTACTTAACTGAATTTCATTTTGTCAAACTTTTATATTTATTTGTCTTATGAATCAAAAAGTCATGATGGCTTTGGTTACTATTGTTTTTAAAATTTTTATTTATTGTTTTTTAGAATTTTTATTTATTGTTTTTAGAATGTTCATGTACCTGTTTTGGATAATTTTTGCTCTGTAGTAGAATCATGTGCAACATGCATTATTTTTTAAAAAATAAGCCAATACTGATATCCATGAATTGACACTAGTGACTAGTTGATAATTTCAAGAGGTGCATTGATAATATTCTGGACATATTACTCTTACTCGTGTTTAGTCATCTTTGCTTTGTGTAGACACATTCTGTAGACACATCTTCCGTGTCTACGCAAAAATGAATATTTCAAGGGGGGTTTGGTGGGTTTGGTTTTTTTTTGGGGGGGGGAGTTGTTGTCAGTTTTGTTTTGCTTTGGGTTTTCATTGAGGCCAGTGTGATACATGTAATTTCTTAATAACCCTATATTGCTTCTAGCTGTGCAAGCAGGGATGCACTGCAGTGAGCTGTGGCCATCTTCTAAATACAGATTTTTCCAGTCTCACATATGATTCTCATTAAATACTTGCTTTCACCAGATTCTGAGAACTTGATCACATTTCATAGTTACCTGCCTGTTGTTCAAACGACTAGACATTCATATGGTCTGTTTATTATTATTTTTCTGTCTTGCCCCAAGGCTGACACTAATGAGTAAGACAGTAATCACGACTGAAAACACAGTGTGAACAAAACCTGACAGAGTCCTGAAGAGAAGTGTTTGCATTACCAATTGAAAAGTGCAAAATCAATGTGAAGACACAAATAAAATTAGTGTAGTCTCATAAAATACAAATGATCTATTAAGCATATTGGGAAAGTAAAGACATTTGTTCTTCAGATACTTTGGTTTTAAGAGGTCATAATGTGCTGTTTTATCTAAAACTTTTCTTTTAGTGGGTCTATTAAGCCACTTTTCTTGTTTGTCATTGACTTTACCTTCACCTTTCCCCTACTTCCGGGCATAGTTGTAGCTGGGAACTCCCAGATATTTTTTTATGCTATTCTATAGTAAGTTCTAATCCATAATTCAGTGATTTCTGTCTTTCAAATACATTTAGAAGATGTTTTCTGATTTTCGTTTCATGTCGTGTCTCATGAAATCCCTTTACTCCTTTCTGCTAGTACACTTGACAGTGGGGATCTGACTTTGGGAGGGTTAAGTCATACAGCTTGTCTTAGAGCTCCCCCTGCTGTAAGATGGCACTAGGAGTCCTCTGTGGTTATTTACAGTTGTGACAGCGATTGTGACAATTATGGCAGCCTTGTCGTAAAGCTTTTTCTATAGAATTTTAAACCTATTATACAGATGTGCAAGCTGAGTCAGAGAAAGGAATTTGTTGCAAGCCACCTCACAAATAACTGGTAAAAATTATTGTCTAAAGGATGTAGTTAGAACTCTTGCATTTATAGTCAATGCAAACTTAAAGTGAAAAAAGTGATAATGAAGATTTTAGGAAGTTGTTTTAATAGTTTGATTAGTATTTTTAAAATTATTATTATTATTATTATTATTATTATTATTATTATTATTATTATTATTATTATTATTACTATTATTTAATAACAACATGTTGGTATTACGTGCTTATAATTTAAACCCAAGTGTGGTTAAAGTAAAAGGTAACGCCGTCACCATTTCTCCTTGGCTAGCTGCAGGCCTGAGTCATTTCATAATAACATGGATCTCTATACAATCTTGTAATGATACCTAGCCTGGTCTGTACTTTAAACCAGTGGAAGGAAAACTTCCCTTTGGGAAACATATTCGGAGGTACCCATCTGCTCTTGGTATGTAACAGACACAATCTGTGAGAAAGAAAAAAATACCCTAGTTCAGAAAACTTGTACAGGAGATAATTTAAATTATTTTCTGCTTCAAAATTATATTAATTTATATACTAAATATTTACCTTTTGCTCTTTCCATAATAATACTTTTTTTTTCTGTAAATATTGAGTGATGTTGATGCTATGCACACCTACATAATGCATTGGTAAGAGGCAGTCAAGAAACACAGAAATGTAATTTCCTGCTTCTCTTCCAGCAGACTCATGCTAATAATGTTGCTTGAACGTACTCCAGGAAAAATGTTGATGGCAAAATCAATTCTTCGTTAGGTTTGTGGACATTTGCTAGTACTGTTATAATAATAGATATTGTTAAATGTCCAAATGTCCTGATTAGCTCTCTTCCCTTCAGGGTCTGCCAGAAGTGCTAGACTTGCTGTTTTGTAAAAGCATCTTTATGATCTTTTCAACACATGACTGAGAAATCTGGAACTATACCAAGGAAAGAACCCTAAGCTGAAAAGGTTTATTTCAGCAGGGAAGGAGGGGTGGGGGTGGGGGGGTAGGGAGTGTTGTATTGTATTTATTTAGCTTCTATCCTTGGTAATGCACAGAGTTGAAAGGCTGACTGTGACCCTGACTCTATTTCAGAAAGAAGTTTTGTTACCCTAAGTCCCACAGAGATTGTTCAATTTAGTTAATATAACAGAGCAAATATTTATACAAAAATCTGCTCTTGCAAAGGTGGGAAGAGGAATAAACTTCAAGATTTAAATACTCTCAACTTTAATTTTCCAAATAACTTTCCTTTTTCAAGTCTTGTCTGAGACTTCACTGTATTTTATTTTCAGGACTAGGTAATATCAGGAACAGAGAGACACTAGCACATTGAAATGATGGAATGTTTTGGGATAAGAGGAAGGTGCAGGCTACCTCTGATCCTAAAATGTAGCGATACAGGGACAGCCTATGCAAAAGTATTTTACCATTCAGATGCCTGACAAACCTCATGATTCACAGTTTGCTTGTAGATCATCAGTTTTGAGTATGAACAACTGTCTGCAGCACCTTTTTTACTTTTGGTACATTTAAAACACAAAAGTCAGTCAAAGGAAACAAAAATACCTCGGTTGAACAAGACAAATGTTTGAAACAACTGTACTGAATAGTGACAAAACTAGAGGATTTGGGTAGGGAAGAATATAAATTAGAAACTAATCAGTGCAGAAAACTGACACAAAGTGAAAGGATGGAAGGAGGAATCTAAACCCAAGAGAATTAAGAGTGTTTTTCAAGATTATTAGACAAATCACTTTACCAATCCACTTAATACAGTATGAAATGAAAACTATCAGCCTACTAGTCTTAAGAAAACAAAAGAATTTAATTAATATTTTTTCAGATGCCTCTATGTTGTTGTAATCTATCAGCCCAAGCGTTCAAAAATACATTACAATATATACCTGAGTGTTAATGGACACCAGTGATGTGAATGTAGACTACTAGAGAACAACAGAGCATACTTAATGCAGGAAGAGTTGGAGTATCACAATTATTTGAGCTAATGCATAAAAACATGAGGAATTGGTTTAAATTATAAAAACAGCAACAACAGGACTGAATCATCTATTGAAGTGTTTTCAGTGGTAGTTTTGTTCATCTAGAAGGACGTAATTGGCTCGGTAACACACTCCACGTTACACTCAGATTTCTTCTCAGCTTGTCAGCACCACCTCCTGTTAAGACTGGTATATGTTTAAAAAAAAAAAAAGGCAGCTTGGTTACTTGGGTGTGATTGTGTTGTTTCCTGCTGTGACAGTCTATGTTTTAGGATGAAAGGCTGTTGAAATCATTCACTTTAAGGAGAAAAAAAAAGAAATCTTCCTTTAATTAGAGGGAAAAGGTAGCAAACACTTTGGCAATTGTTCGTGAGCAGCTTATTGTTGTCATCTATGACTGTGAAAAATATTGCCAGGAAAGAAAAAAAAAGGAAAAAATAAGATTAAGTTGCCAGTAAAGAGCAAAACAGAAACTCAAGCAAAGCTTGAGATAAGTGTATTTAAGTTACCTACGATATTTTATAATAAAGTATAGCAAACTCAAAATATAATCAACATACAGAATATTCCATTTATATAATCAAGTTTCAAAACATCTTCAGGGAGTGTCCAAAGTGATTCATTACCAGGTGTATTAGTTTGTCAAAATAAATATACCTACTCATGTGACAAAGGACTCACTTTGTACAATACTGCTGTGCAATTAAACACACCGGTGGAGTTACCGCTTTCACCAGAGAAGATCACACAGTATGCCAGGAGATACAGTGAAGAAAATGTGGTTAAGAAGCTCATCTTTATTAAATACTGCTTGAGAAGTTACATTTTTTTCCCAGATTTTCTGAACCAAGCCCTGAATAATTTTTCCAGCTTGCAATTAACTGAATAAATAATATTTTTGTCAGAGCATAAAGTACAGGTAAGGTGACTCTTGCAACAGAAGAGAGGTAAATACGACAAATATAGGACTTAGTCATAAAGAATTCTGAGTTTATGAGATTCGATAGATTATTTCAAACTTTAGGAAATGTAGAATACATCTTCTGTTGTTCAGACTCAGGACACTGTGCTCTGTATCAAGATTGCTGTCCACTTAGGTTATATACCTCAGAGGTCATATGAGAAAAAAGAAAGCCAGCTTCCATCCATTGCCACCCAACTTTAGCGGTAAATCCCTCTGCAACTTTTCTACCACACCTTTGAATCTGAACTGGGGTTTCCCCTTTAGGCATATTTTCCAACCCTACCATTATGCATTCAGTTTCTCTGCATGGTGCTGAAAACGGCAAAGATGGGAAAAAGGTTAGTTTCTTATTCCACTGCACCGCTAACACTTTGACAAGGTGTTTATGATCTCTTGGGTCTTCTTATGTATTACTCTTAGAAGATCATTCAGTTTTTAAGTGAGTCTCTTTGAAAACACGTTTAAATTGTGAGTTGGTCGAGACCAGTGTGAAACTTGTTGCTGAAAGGCATGTGGCCACCATGAATATTGGGGATTCCTTTCTATAAATTTATTTGTACACTAGCCGATTAAAATTTGGGATAAGAAGGCAAATCCATTTTAATTTAAACTGTACAAATCACATTTTGCAGGGCTGGCACACGGAGGAGGTTCCAATTTCACAGTCTTCCTTATAGTCAGAATTCATTTCAGTACTAATTACAGTAACAATAAGCATTCTATCAGTTTACATAATTAGCAGAGTACACTGAAAATACATTTTTGGCTCAGAATTAAAGGTTTCTCCTTTATGTTATTTCAATAACATTTACATCACTGTGCCATATGTTATCTTCAAAATGGCATGTTCTAACTTAAATACGTTTTCTTCAAAACCAACAATTCCTGCAACTTACTTTTGGCTTTATCATCTTTCCTGCAAATATGGGATGCTCCATGATGCAGGATGATAGGATGATTTTCACTAGAATTTTAAGAAAGTCACTAGAACAGTCTTTTTTTTTTTTCAGAGAGCAACCTTGAAAAGAGGACTTGGGGGTACTGGTGGATGAGAAACTGGCCACGAGCCAGCAGTATGCACTTTCTGCCCAGAAGGCCAACTGCATCCTGGGCTGCATCAAAAGAAATGTGGGCAGCAGACTGAGAGAGGTGATTCTGCCACTCTATTCTGCTCTGGTGAGACTTCACCTGGAGTACTGTGTCCCGCTCTGGAGTCCTTATAACACAGAAAGGACATGCTGGGTGCAGAAGAGGGTCACAAAGATAATCAGATGGCTGAGTGCCACTCCTAAGAGAGGCTGAGAAGAGAAGGCTCTGGGGAGACTTTATATAATTCCAATACCTGAAGATGGGAAGAGACAAGTAGCAACAGGACAAGGGGCCATGGTTTTAAACTAGAGCTGGGTAGATTTAGGTTGGATATTAGGAGGAAATGCTTTACAATCAGGGTGATGAAATACTGGGACAAGTTTCCCAGAGAGGTGTAGGAGACATTGTTCTTGGAGACACTTAAGGTCAAACTAAATCATACTATGATTCTGAACTTGATGGGGCCCTGAGCAGCCTGCTCTGATTAAAGATGTCTCCACTCACTGCAGAGAGATAGGACATGGTGGTCTTGAGTGTCCTTCCAACCCAATGCATTCTATGATTCTACAATTCTATGTATTTTGCACTATTAAGTGCTTCACTGACAGTTGAAAGTTTGGCAATCGACTTGCAGACATTTCAGTTCCATCAGTGATACAGGATTGCAATCCAAGGTACAAGGTGAAATTACATACAATGAGATCCTTCAGTATTGTAAAGGTTCCACTGATACCTGTGTTGACAAGAATGTTTTTTTAAATTTTCAATGAAATTAAGTGCACAAAGAATATCACTCACAAGGCATCACTGATCTTAAGTGAGAGAAAGCTGCAAAGCCTATGTTTACTGAAACTGCCTTGTCTTCACTCATTTATACAGTATGTGTGCCTTTGCTTGGTAGCCCAGTTTGATTAGTACATATTTCAGAAGTCCCACAAAATGCATTAAATGTTTGGTTTAAAGGATTCACTTTCTTACAGTGTGGTCTAGGAATGTCCACGACTACAGCATTTTCTTGTTTGGGATGCCTTACTTTGTTAGTGAAGGTACCCTCACCTGTAGGTACAAAATGCCTGACCATATATGGCACAGTACTAAGTTATGTCTGGTTTCTACAAAATTTTTAATAATAATAGTTACAGTTTTGTAGGGTGTTTTTTTCCTTTTTTTTTTTTGTTTGATTTTTTTTTGTTTTGTTTTGGGTTTTTTTTGTTTTTTTTTTTTTTTTGGGGGGGAGTGTGTGTTTGTTTTTTTGATTTGTTTGGTTTTGTTTGGTTATTTTTATTTGGTTGGTTGGTTGGTTGGGTTGGTTTTTGGTTTTGGTTTTTTTTGTTTGTTTTGTTTTTTGTTTTGTTTTTTAAGGAAAACTGAAAGCCTCTGCAGCATTTTCACCTTTCTTCATAGTAAAAGGCTGTTCTCTTCTGCAGGATTTTCACCTTTCTTCATAGTAAAAGGCTATTCTCATCTGTTTCTTCCTTCTCTCTTATCAATGGTGAGCAGAAGCAAACTCCTATCCAGGTTGTGTGCTGAGCCATTGGTACAAACTGGTTGTGAGGTTTCATGTGTGGAAGGTGCCATCAGAAGTTGTGAGGGTGGGTCTGGGAACAGGGCTGAGGGTTCCTGAAGGAGCAAGCTTGGTCAAAGCAGGCATGGCTGCTTGGTACACCCAGAGCCTCAGCAGTACCTCTGTCTCCGGTTTATCAATGGCATTGTATGTAATGTTTGAAAACATAACTTTTACTGCCTGGTTGTAATTCCTATTCTGTCTGCTGAAGCCAGAAATAGATGTGGTTATTGTGAAATAACTGTTGCAGTTAGAAATAGTTGAGCCATGACTTCTGTAGTGGCTGAGTAATGCTATCCATTTCTGAGTTCATATCTGTGTTTGTTTTTATTCTGTTGCATTGTGTTAATGACTAAATGGAACCTGGGCTTCTTTTCTCATTTTGTATTTTACAGTATTTGGGAACTGGTTTTGTTTCCCAAGAAAATGCTGTGCGATAATGGTGTGCACATGTACTTCTTTGGATCTGGGAAATGAGGTGTCAACTCTAGATCAGATTGCTTCTTGTTTAGGTACTCAGACAACCAGAAATGGGCTGCTGGGAAACAAGGACCTTATAGCAAACCCAGGATCATAGAATCATAGAATCTGCCAGGTTGGAAGAGACCTCCAAGATCATCCAGTCCAACCTATCACCCAGCCCTATCCAATCAACTAGACCATGGCACTAAGTGCCTCATCCAGTCTTCTCTTGAACACCTCCAGGGACAGCAACTCCACCACCTCCCTGGGCAGCCCATTCCAATGGGCAATCACCCTCTCTGTGAAGAACTTCCTCCTAATATCCAACCTATACCTCCCCTGGTGCAGCTTGAGACTGTGTCCTCTCTTGTTCTGGTACTCGTTGCCTGGGAGAAGAGACCAACCCCCACCTGGCTACAACCTCCCCTCAGGTAGTTGTAGACAGCACTGAGGTCACCCCTGAGCCTCCTCTTCTCCAGGTTAAACAGTCCCAGCTCCCCCAGCCTCTCCTCACAGGGTTTGTGTTCCAGGCCCCTCACCAGCTTCGTTGCCCTTCTCTGGACACGTTCTAGAACCTCAACATCTCTCTTGAACTGAAGGGCCTAGAACAGGACACAGTACTCAAGGTGTGGCCTGACCAGTGCTGAGTACAGGGGAAGAATAACCTCCCTTGTCCTGCTGGCTACACTATTCCTGATACAGGATGCCATTGGCCTTCCTGGCCACCTGGGCACACTGCTGGCTCATGTTCAGCCTACTCTCAACCAGCACCCCCAGGTCCCTTTCTGTCTGGCTGCTCTCCAGCCACCCTGTCCCCAGCCTGTAGCACTGCTTGGGGTTGTTGTGGCCAAAGTGTACAACCCTCTTAGGCTTATTAAATCTCATCCCATTGGCCTCTGCCATCTGTCCAGCCTGTCCAGGTCACTCTGCAGGGCCCTCCTACCCTCCAACAGATCAACACCTGCTCCTAACTTGGTGTCATCTGCAAACTTACTGATGATGGACTCAATCCCCTCATCCAGATCATCAATAAAGATATTGAACAGGATGGGGCCCAGCACTGATCCCTGTGGGACACCACTAGTGACAGGCTGCCAGCTGGATGTGGCACCATTCACCACCACTCTCTGGGCCTGGCCCTCCAGACAGTTCTTGACCCATTTCAGAGTAATCTATCCAAGTCACGAGCTGCCAGCTTGGCCAGGAGCTTGTTGTGGCAGACAGTGTCAAAGACGATAAGATGATAAGAATGCAGTTTTCTGTGATCCACCTTTACTGTTTATATTGGGTTGGGTGGGGGTTTTTGGTTTTTTTTTGTTTGTTTGTTTGGTTTGGTTTGTTTGTTTTGAGTTTTTGTTTGGGTTTTTTGTTGGTTGGTTGGTTTGGTTTGCGTTTTTGTTTTGGGTTTTGGTTGTTTGGGTTTTTTGGTTGGTTGGTTTTGGGTTTTGTTGTTGTTTTTTGGTTTAGGGGTGGGGGGTGGGGTTTTTTTGGAAGTAATTTGCTACTAAGTCCTGGGGGTATTATTGAGGAAAATCTTTGTACCTGTGGTTGCATCTAATGAGTTTTTTCCCTGAGCTGCCTTCAATTATGATACATCAGAGCAAAGAAGCTAAGTAGGATCAATGGCTCTAAGTATAATGCTTATAAATACCCTGTTATCTATTACTATTGTTTTGATTTGCCATATTCATGACACAATAAAGTTTTCATGAAAAGTCCCAGTTTGCAATTTCCAGTCTTGCTAACAGGTCTTCCAAATTTGTGGTATTGCTGTCACATTATGCTACTTTATGCTTGAAGATGCTGTTTTCTCATGTATGTCAGAGATCATGGAAACCTTTTTCTGTTTTGCCCTTGATGCAAAGGATGCTGAGACACTGCAATAAGGAGAGGGGGAGGGAGGAGAGGATGAAGTAGAAGAGTGTTGTTTCCTTGGCAACAGACACTGTGCTGCTCAAGGCACAGGTGGCATCTGTCTTTAAGACTGTTCAACATTTATGCAGGAAAATATGAAATGAAGCTTAGCATTTCTGTGGCAAGTGTAAACTTACGGATGTGTAATTTGCAATGCAAAGAATAGAAATTATTTAATAAACTAGAATTAATTTTATTTGGTTTCCATAAAATTAGTTTATACTGAGGCTTTCAGCAAAGTCTAAATCCCTTACGCTTCTCAAAGAAAATCAGCTTAAACTATTCCCTTAAGCTTTAGCTGTTTACATATATCTGTTCTGCTGATATTACCGAGCCTAGTCCTGTAGACTGTAAAAACATGTGACTGTGCTCTTGTACGTTAGTCTCTTCATTGCTTACAAGAGTAAAATAAATACTATGTAACACAGAAAAAAAGGGCTATGAAAATTATGAGACTTCTTCTTTGACTCAGAAGAATATGATAAAGGATGGTTAGAAAAAAGGGGTCCGATTAGTGTTGCAAAGGTCTAGATTTATTGTCCATTTGTTTGTAAGGGCTTCACCTTTCACAATTTTTAAAAATCATAACTGAGCCTTTTCAAGGACAGCTATTAAAAGCAATGAGGGACAGGGCTTTGAAACAGCTTTCTTGTCAGTGGCAAGGTTTCCTAGCCACTGGAATAGTGGAGATAGCACTGCCCTGGGGAGATCTTGACTCCTTTTCTGTGTTCAGTTTGACTGGAAATTCAGTTATGAATCTTTAGAATCTTTCTTGATTAAAATGTAAATATTCAAAATCATTATGCTCCTGTAAAAAAGCATTTCTGTTGTTTTTCATAATATTTTAGTAATGCAGAAAGTTTTTAAAAACATTTTCGATCCTTCATATTTATAAATCTGAGATACAAATAAAGATTTTTCCAGAAAGAGAAATGATAGTATCAAGGTTGGTGACAGCATAGCAGTCATGGCATAGGACCCTTTTTGTCTGCCATGGACTCACTGTTTCCTTCACTGCTAGCTTGAGCTTTCACTTTATGTAACTCCTCTTGGTAGGCTAAAGATTGCTAACTGAGGCAGTCACACAGAAGATGTGGGAATGAAAAAATGAAATATCATTAACTGAATGTTCATTTCTAGTATTTTACCAACTATTTTCAAATACATCCTGTTTGATTTTGCTGTTTGGAAGTCCATTTTTTGTTAATGCATCCACTCAACATGTTTCAAAAAGTGGAGGAATAGAGAAAGGAAGTCACATTCAGTTCAGTGGAGGGAATGTAGAAAGAAAAGAGAACCCTCTGCTCTGTTGCATTTGGGGGTGGTCAGAAACACAGCTCACAGAAACAGTAGTACATATAGTCAGTGAGTAACATAGACAAATACATGGTAATAAATTGATATAAATGTATGTGATGTATATAAACATGTCAGTGGACAAGGGAAGAGCTACAAAATGTCATTTACACCCTTGACGTGCTCCCCCTCCCTTCCCCCCCCCCCAACCCACAACATCCTTCTCTCTAAACTGGAGAGGAATGGATTTGATAGATGGATGGTTCAGTGGAAAAGAAATTGGTTGGATGATTGCATCCAGAGACCTAAATATTGATGCAGAACAATTCATGTTGCTCATTGAATTCAGTGTATCTAGACACAAATGTGCATCTGTTTATGCTTAATGTTCTGCACACAGATGCAATATTCACCAACAATTATCTCAGCCTACAGATCAGAAACTGTAATAGAACTATTATCTTATAAATGCCATGTGTTTGTAGGACATTTGTTAGGGGAAAAAAATCTAATTTACTTAGAAAGCATATTGTTAAAATATTTATAACTGTATGCAGCTATATATGCGTAGCTTCATGTTGTAAATAACACTACTCTGAGATACCCAAAGGGATAATGATCATTGTCCCTGTTGAATTAATTAGACACAGGTACATCTGTGAGTGTTTTGTTGCCAATAAATATTGCTATATTACTGACTTCTGCTCTGAGTAACTTTCATCATGTAAAGCAGTATGAATTTTGGATTCTATACAGAAGGTATCCATCTTAGCAGAGTGTTTTCTTAATTGAATAAATGTGATGCATTATTAAATAATGAAAAAACCCACAGAATTTAAAGTCTGGACTTAAGATAAAAAAAATATCATAGCAAATGAAAAAAAAAGAAGACAAAGCATGTTGTATGCCCCTAGAATTGAGGATCTTTCCTGCTCATATTTCTGCAGAGTTACCCACAAAGTAATTGTAGCAAGTGGTGCTGTAAATATATTAAAATAAATTATTATGCTTTATTTAGGTCCATGATTACCCTAAAGAATGTTTATACGTTCTTACATGAATGAGGGAACACATTACCCTTCAAAGTACAAATGTTTCTGGAGTTTTTAACACCTTGAAATTAGGGTGGGCATAAAGAAGAATGGACTTACCAAAGGTGGAACTTTTGATTTCACAACCAGCGTGTTAGCCATGTGTCATGACATAAACTTTTGAAATATCTGTGGTACTGTTGTTAAACAGTGATCTGGTTTGTCTCATGTTGTAAATAAATTTTAGGTTATCAGTTATTAGGTTTGGTCTGTTGTGCTAGATAGCATGGATTATAGACTTGTTGGTTCAACTAGAAATTACGGGAAGCTGTGCTTCTGTGCATGTCTACTGTTTCTTGCAGTTTTTCCAGAGCTGCTCACCACTTCAGGCATGTTCATAACTTCTGTGAATAAGACAGCATTTTCATTGTCATAGCAACTTTTGAAATCTTTAAAATACAACTTATTACATGTTGTTTTGCCCTGAAATGCAGTCCTATTCAACTGCAAAGTCACATTGTCACACCTTACTACTATTACAATCAGATAGTTATGCACCAAGTGTAATGTAATCTTAAAAAGAAGAGCCATCAGCCCTCAGTATATGTTTTCCAGAGGTATGTTTTTAATTGAAATGCTCAAAGACTATTGGAATTGTAACTACCAAACTCTTTTTTTTACGTATTATGGAGGTTGTGAGGGAGGTGAAAACTCATTGCTACTTTATCTCTCCTGGTAGTCATGAGAAATAGGCTTTCTGGAAGGGTCTCATCTCCCTGCCATCAGAGCTGTTGCAGCATGCAGGATAAGCAGATGTAGCCAGAAATAAAACTCTCAGTCTCTCCATGAGGTAATACAAGATCCCTACAGGACTTGCTGCAGGTGGAGTACTGATAAAGAAACCTGGTGCTGCACAGAAAAGCAGAAGTAGCCATCTGCCCTAGCTCTCCAGGGTATTGTTACTAAAGAGTATTCTGACAAATGATTGCCCTGCTGCTCTTGTGCCTGTGGATGGGAAAGCTCTTCTGAATCCTCGTCTTTCTTGGTGATGCAGTTACAGGTTTCTTCACTGGTTTCTTTTTCAGTCAAATTGTTAGAGGCATCTCTCTCCCCCCATGCCTTTTTTTAGCATCCTTTCACAATGTTTACATTCCCCAGAGCTTGGCCAGAGGAGAAAGCCTAAGATCACTCCTTCGCCACTTCAGTCCAAAATCCAGTATCTTAATGCAGCTCATTTACAACAGCTATTGAAGTGGTGTGCTGAAGTGGTTCAGTAGCACTCATGTATTCCATTTCACTGACCTTTTCATGAAAACAGCAACCTCTCCTGGGGGGACAGAGATACCATGCTGGGTGAGCTGGGAGGGAAGAGGACATGAGCCACTGAAAAAAAGCAAAAGTCACAGTGATTTGCTAGACATGTGCATGTTTTGGTCTTTAATGTAGCTTTCCCCAATGGACAAGTACGAAGGCAGTGAATTTATGCAGAAGTAAGGAAAGAAAAGTATATGAAAAACCAAAAGTGTAGGGGAGGAAGAAAGATTGAAGAAAACAGTTTTGGGTAGTAGAAATGTTGTAGACAGTAGCTACCATAACTGTGTTATACTGTCCAAAATTAAGAGCAGAGATTACTTTGTCCACCTGATGTGCATCACAAGCATTTGAAAGCCATTATTTTCAGAGAGGGCATCTCTGATCGGTTTCCTTAAAAAGAACAAACAAATGAGTGGAGGGAGAGCAAATGCTCTGTGAGAGGTAGCAGTGTCATATATCATTCAGTTTTCAAATATCTATTACGCAAGTATTTTTATTGTGCAGTCTAGTGAGCAGCAAATTAGGTTTCCTTATCTGGTACTGAGGTGTTTTACAAAAATACTGAGAGGATTTGAGTGTGTTTTGAGGGGAGGAACTAAAATTGCTCCAGATTTCTTCTTGTCCTTATAATTCTTTCTCCAGATGTGGGTTTAACGAGGAGTTCTGCAACAGCACTGCTGAGAGTATATCCATCAATGCCAAGACTTGAACATTATAAATTTACACTGGTCTTGCATGTAAAGAAAACAGGTTTGTAAAGATGAAACTTAAAGTTGTTTATAATTTTGAACTTCATGAAGATGTCCATTGTAATATTTAAGCTATGAGAGAAGCTAATCCTTCCCACCCTTCCTCTGTCAACTGGAAAGCATACAAGGACAGCTCTGCTCAACGCCTCCAGGCTATCTCTCTTGTATGACATTAGCAAGCACAGCTGGCTGACAAAACAGGCAATAGTAGACAGGCATTACAAACCAACATACTTAATCTCTTTTAATACTAATTAAATATTGCAAGAAATGTTGTTGTTAAAATATTTGATATTACACTCTGGTTTTGTTCCTGTGTGTCATTTCCATAATGTTCCTTTCACAAGACCCTATTAGGAAATAACATAGTCTATCCTAGAATCCACATATACAACCCACAGTTTCAGACATTTCAAAATTATTACAGGAATTAAAAGAGTAAATCACAAATTAATTAGATTATGAAAGAACAAAAGCAAATACCAATTTATACATCTAAAGGGTACAACTAATACACTGATAACAATCCCTGCTTCCTGGGAAGTGTTTATTCCCTTTCCTGGGTTGCAAAACTGTATTGTAACATGAAACAGGAAATGTTTAACAATACTTAAGTGTCTAGAGCATGCATTTGTAGATGGATTGTAGACAACTGCTTACAGAGCCTCTCAGCTGCACAAAAATGAGGGCAATAGGGAATCTGTTAGTAACACCGTGGGGAGGGAACGAAGTGACACCTACAGCTGATGAATGTGTAGTGTTGTGCCAATGAAAGGGGAGGATATAAACAATACTCTGGCCTTCTCATTTCTGCTTTCCATGAAACGTTTTTATTACCACTTGTAATTACGGAGTTAAATATCACTGAATCATAAAATAATTGAGCTTGGAAGCATTCTTTAGAAGCTATCTCATCCAATCCTCTGCTGAAAGCAGGGCTAACATCTAAGTTTTGTCATGTTTCCCAGGGTCTTTGCCAGTGAAGCTTCTCAAGAGTGGAGATTCCACAACAGTTTTTGGCAGCTGATTTCTATTCCTTTTATGATTATGAAGATTATTTTTTTCTTATATCCATTCAAAATACCATTTTGTGCAAACCACAAGAGCTTTCTTCTCTCTCTCTGAATTGAGAAGGGTGTGTCTCTACCTCCTTATATTCTCACTATAGGTAGTTGAAAACAATAATTATCTTTCTCTTCTATGTTATCCAGACCCAATGCCCTTGATGTATCTCACCATGTATCTCAGTAAACCAGTCCTCCACCTGACTCTCACTAGTTTCCTAGTGACTATGGAAAGGTCCTGTATCCACTCCATTAATGCTCTGAAGTGCCTGAGATATAAGCCAGTCTGACAGACAGCTAATAAGCCCCTACCAAGAAAGAGAATGTATTAAACTAAGCTTGACTTTGTCCAATGAAATTACACAGCACAGCTTTCCAGTGTCTTTATGGTCCCAGAGCACCTACCAGAAGCTGTGACACTGCACAACACCCTAGAGTGTGGGAATTGTTGCTTCTGTGGTGGGAGAAGTGGAGGTCTATGAATTGTAGTTCAACCAACACATCTACAGCTCTTTGTCAGAAGCTGGTGTCCTTTGAAGGTATGGCTGTTTGAAAATCATTGAAAATCATGAATGTTCTAGCTATGTATGTAATGGTTGTAGCCTCTTCAGTTAAAGAGGGAAGGAAGACACAATTAAAGCTAAAACAGTTACTCTGAACCCTTTTCTGGTTGTATGGCATACAGAATCTTCTTCCTTATGTAAAAACTCTTGTGCAGCTGTTTTATCACTGAAGCAAATATGAAGGAAAAGGAGATACATTGTGCTATTTCAGACTAGCCTACAGCTGTATGTGTCTTGCTTTGATCTGGGTCTGAAGCACCTGAAGCTAGTCATGCTCCATGGCAGAGTTGGTTATACACTACACCAGTAAAACATGCATTTCTATGCTGACTTAATGTGTTAAAACAGAAAAACCTTTAACATGAAGGGTTTTTTCTGATGGATTTTCATTTTCCTTAGTAAGAAAATAGTCTTTATGGCATGTGTCACAGGTATTTTCTCATAATCTTCTTATTTCTGCTATCCCCTAAGGGCTACAGAATAGCTATCATGAAAGCAAAAGAAGCATCTTAGAAACTTGTTTTGAAAATCCGTGAAAGTAGAACTCATCCTAGAGATTTAAAACATAAAAATGTCCACAGTCATCCTCTTCTGATTGTTATACGATTAGCATTCATGTGCTGATGTCTTCAGTTAATATTTCTTCAGCCATGAAGTCTTCAGCCTGTTTCTGTTAAACATTGTACCAACCTCTAGAAAATATTTCCTTTTTTTTTTTTCCCCGAAGTTTTATGTCCACTATGGAAGTCAGTTTTGCACCAGCACTAAATTAAGTGTAGTAAAAAACTCTATGCTTTTCTGCTAGAGTTGTCTTATTAATTTCAACTTCTAAATTATTAGGTAAACCTATTTAGAACAGAAAAAAGTGTTGCATCATTGTAGGAGTGTATCATACACATACAATTGCTATCATGCAGATTTATAAGAACTCAAACAAATGTAGTGACAACAGTAATACAAAATACAGATTCATCTACAGTGAAGCTATGATAAAAATTCTATAGATGCACATTATGAATTTTCTTCTTGTCCTCTCATATTTCAATAGACTCCATGTTTAGGAGGTTTGTTTATTTATTATAGAGTCATAAATGCCACAGCCTGTGAGTCCTGTGATAGCCAAGATTCTAAAGTTTGTGACATGTTGAGAATTATTTTTCCCTTGAGCAGAACTGGGTTCAGGAAACAAAGTTTAGATCCTAATCCTATTCACAGCAGTCTGAACAGGTTGAGGCAGGCAAGTTACTTTTCTGCTCTGGTATTCTCCAGTTTTGCCTCTGTCATTGATTAACATCTGTATTGTTGTGTACTTGAATTCTTATTAATTGTGCATAGATGACAACACCAAGAGTAGCAGATAGCGAAGTCCAGGATGTCCAGGATGTAACAGATGTTACACTTACCAGTTACACCAGGGAGTGACTTTGGTCTTTGCTGAGGAAGAGCTCATCAAAAGCAGGTCAGAAAAAGAATGAATAAAAAATCATAAAGAGAAGTGTTTACAGTTGCAGTGACTTCTAATGTGTGTCAGATTTGTATAGCCTTGTAGTTCTCATGACACACTCTTTAGTGTCACTTATGAACTGAGCATTCACCCATTCATTAACCATATTTTTATGGTATTTCTGTTGAAACTATAATAGATGGAAAATTAAGTAGTGCTGAAAAATAGGGTTTCATTCTTTGGATTTACTTTTTTGGGTTGTGGGGCTTTTTTGACCAGGAATCTCCCTGCATCTGTAACTAAGGTGTCAGAATATATGTTTTTAGACTACTGAAGATGATACTTTTAACACAGTAATTAATTACTCTGTTTGGTTGGCATGATTTGAATAAATTACTAAAGAGAAATACTACCCTGAACACTGGTAAAATTCCTGGTGTCCAGCTACATTTTAAATGCAAGGCATTCTTGTTTCCTCTTACATAGTTCTTCCTATAAATACAAAGATTTTTGTATTCATTTATATGATCTCGATTTTTGGAATGGACTTTTTTTATGGAACTAAATAGCAAAGGAACTTTTAAGATCATAAAATGCCTTCAATGCTTCATTTTTAACCTATCTAAAATTTTACCTGCCTATATGTATAGCACCTGCAAAATTTCATTTTCTATGAAGATCTGAGAATTCACAGTTTACATACATGTTTTGATATTAGTAAATATAGTGATATTCAATCATACCAAACAAAAAAGTAATTTTAAGATCAATTGCACAAAAGTGTCTTGCGGCAGCTAATTTTGTAGCTGAAATGAAAATTTGTACAATATTGTCCATAGAGAAAGGGAAATAAGTTGTATATAAAGTGTTAAGTATAACTGTTATATAAAATATTAAGTATTGTAAGAGACTTACTAATGAACAGTGCCTGTAGAAAGAAGATTAGTAACAATATTTGGAAATAATTATCAAACAAATACAGCATCTTTACATACATATTTCCAGGGAGCACTCACATAACAAGTGCAGAATAATGCTGGTATCAGGCCCAGCCAGCACTGGTTCATGAAAGGCAGGTCCTGCTTAACCAATCTCGTCTCCTTCTATGACCAGTGATCCACCTAGTGGATGAGGGAGAGGCTATGGATGTTTTCTACCTAGACTTTAGTAAAGCCTCCCATGGCATTCTCCTCGAGAAATTTGTGGCCCATGGCATAGGCAGTACTCATCAATGGATTAGAAACTGGCTGGGTGGTTAGGTGCAAAGACTGGTGGTAAAAGTAGTTAATTTGAGTTGGCAGCCAGTCACCTGTGGTGTCCACCAGGGCTTGGGATCGGGGCCAGTTCTGTTTGACATCTTTATCAATGATACACATGAGGGGATCGAGTGCACCATCAGCAAGTTTGCAGACAACACTAAATTCAGTAGGAGTGTTGATCTGCTTGAGGGCAGGAAGGCACTGAAGAGAGAATCTGGTCAGGCTGGATCAATGGGCTGAGGCCAGTGGGATGAGGTTTAATAAAGCCGAGTGCCAGGTTCTGAACTTTGGTCACAATTCCGAGCAACACTGCAGGCTTGGGAAAGAGTGACTGGAGAGCAGCCTGGTGGAAAAGGATTTGAGTACACTGGTTGACTGCTAGCTGAATATGAGCCAGCAGTGTGCTCATGTGGCCAAGAAGGCCCATGGCATCCTGGCCTGTGTCACAAACAGGGTGTCTAGCAGGAGTAGGGAAGTGATCATGCCCTTGTGCTCAGCCCTGGTGAGGCAACAGCTTGAGTACGGTGTTCAGTTCTGGAAGCCACAGTGTAAGAAAGATATGGAGGTCTCCTGGAGAGTATCCAAAGAAGGGCAGTGAGACTGGTGAGAGTTTTGGAGGGCATGTTATATGGGGAGCAGCTGAGAGAGCTGAGGTTGTTTAGTGTGAAGAAGAGAAGGCTAAGAGAAGATCTTACTGCTTTCTAGAACTACCTCAAAGGAGGATGTAGTGAGGGAAGTGTTATTCTCTTCTCCCAAGTACATAGTGGTAAGATGAGTGGAAATGGACCTAAATTGTGCCAAGGGAAGTTTAGGCTGGATATTAGGGAAAAATTCTTTACTGAAAAAGTGGTGAGGCATTGGAACAGGATGCCCAGGGAGGTGGTTGCCATCCCTGGAGGTGTTCAAGAAGTGTGTAAATGTGGTGCTTTAGGATATAGTTTAGAGGTCATAATATTTGGGTTACAGTTGGACTTGATGATCTTAAAGATCTTTAACAAACAATGATTCTATGATTCTGTGATATTTGTATGCTAAGCTCACATTCCTGTTGCAGAGACATAAAAAAATAGTTTTGATAGATAAGTAGAAACAATCAATTTTTCTAGTACTTCTGTAGATACCTGCATCTGCTAACAATGTAAGAACTGTAAGCTTCCATGTCCCAATAATTCCTTTCTTAATGTTCTGTTTTCTAAGTAAGTACTCTCTGTATTCTTCATTAAATTGACAGAAAACCTAACTTCCTTCTCTGCCTTCTTGAAGTGCAACAAAAGAGGTAAAAACCAAGACAACAAAAATGAAGGACCATTTGGTAAGAATTCACTTTGGCTTATGTGCTTGCCTACTTTACATTTGAAGGAATGCAGCCCTTACAGAAGATTAGTTTGTGTAGAGTTGATGAGAGAAGCTAATTACAGCACCTATTCATGAAATGCTCAGTTACACTTGCAGGCTGCTCTAGTGAAGTGCAAGCAACGGTCGATTTTATTCATAGACCAGGACCATGTTATTAACGTAAAGGCTTTTTATTTCCTGAAAGGTTGAAACAGTCAGAGAGGTTTGATGGCAAAACTGTCTTTGCTTGACAGTTATTTTGATCGTACAAAAAATTGAAGAAATTGCCCTTTTGATAAAAGTGTTAAGTAAGGTATCTGAATGCTCTTGTTGTTAAATACAATTTCATCTTGCGTTCTTGAACAGAAACAAGGCAAGAACAAAAGTAAAAAGTATAAAGTGAAAAAAAGATGGGGAAATGCTAACTGTGGTTCTTTCCAGTTTGTCTCACAGCCATTTAGTGAAGAAATCCCAGGTAAAACAGATGGAGCTTCACCAAAATCTGTCTGTCCTGTGCCAAATTGAAGTTATCTACATTACTGATAGCTTCCATTGTAGTCACAAGAATGCAGGATGAATGCATAGTCAGCTAGTACTGATTGCTTTTAGTGAAAAGGCCACGGAGAAGAAGAAAGAAGAAGAGGAGATTGGGGAAAAAAATATACACGCAATTAAAATGAAACTGACAAAGGTGAAGGTTTTTGCAGCAGGATCGTGAATCTTGCCACTCCAGTCCTTTTCAGGACCTAATAGAGCACGCTGGAATTGGGCACTCTGCATGATAAGGTCCTCTGGAATCTCCAGATATGGATTTTGAAAGCTTAGTGGTGATACAGGGAATTCCAGGGATCCTGGACATGACACTGAAAGCTGTTACACTAGCAGAGATAGATCTTTTCCATCTACCTGTTGTTTCTAGTACCAGTGTCAGCTGCAAATCTTCCAGGACAGGTACTCGCTTAGGAATCTGTAGGTTTTAAGTAACAAAAGTCAGGATCTTGGGTTTGGTAGCTATTAAAGCTTTTCTGGCACATGACTGAAAAATAATTATTGACTTTACTGTGCATCAATTTTAGTTTGCCTAATTATAGTCTGCCAACGTTAGGTTTCCCTTTGCCTGTATTCACATATGAACAAAGACACAGGAACACCTACACGTATGTGAAACAATGACAGGAACATAAGTAAACCATTTTTGAGCTAAACAGTTTGGGAAATGGAAATGCAAACAGCTCCGTAGAAAAGATTTTACCCAAAGAAAGAATCAAGACTAAAAAGAAGACCAGGCAGTACTTACTGCAATTGTAATGATGGATAAGGAACTCTGTCTTGCCTAGAAGTAAAAAGAATAGAGAAAAGTGTCCCTCATTTTAAAGAATTACTTATCCAGCTTAAAAAGTTAGTTTTCTGAAGACAGGAGATTGTCATGTCTATTTTTAATGCAAACTTTTTTTTTCCTATAATACATAGTAAATTATTCAAGAAAGTTATTAAAATCAAGTATTCCTGCAATTTAAAATATTAAATAAGTTTGAAGAAATGGTAACAAGAAAGCAAAAGCCACACATGCAGTTTCTTTTGACATTTAATGTGGGGTTTTTTTGTAGTACTTGTTGGTTTTCTTTCCTGATGAATCTACATAGCTACTCTATATTAAGATTTTTAAGACTTCTGTATTTGTTCTGAGATTATTAGGGAGACTAATTCTGGCTAATATTATAATAGACATGTTTTAAAAGCTTTTCATAGTAGATGTACATCGGGTATATGGTACTCAACGTGCTTCAGGTGAACAGAATGGCTTGATACGGAGTATGTTATTTTATCAACCTGTAGAGGGCAATATGGTGGTTTTTACATCGAGAAATTCATTAGAAATAGTTTAACAGTAGATATGAAATACCCACTGTTCCTATCTTTTGCTGCTTAAAAAGTTAAAATATCTTGTTATGAGTTGTCATAAACTTGAAACTGCCTTCCTCAGTGATTTTAAAAACTAATCTTTTTGCTTTGTAATTCTAGAGAGAAAAAAAAGCACATTTTAGTAACCAGTACAGTCCTGTAAAACTTTTGCTACATGAAGAAATATACTGCCCCACAGTTTTCTTCAAAATAATGCATTGCTTTTAAAGGGAGAGGAATATATGTATCTAAATAAAAACAACCAACCAAACAAACCAACCCACCACAACAAACCAAACCTGTGCCTATGTGTCCATACGTACAAATTTAAGTTCTTTCTTCTCTTTTGAAATGTCCATTGAAGGACAGGAGTGAGTCCCAAAATATGGTAAAATCAGCTGTAGGACATCGGCCTGACAGATCTTGAACTTTTTGTACAAGCACACTTCATAGTGCTGAAAGCCTTCTGACAGAAAATAAGGCTGCGGCTGACTTTTGTGAGTCCTTTGACAAGGAACCTCTTGAGAACTGGCTACTGTGATCCCCTGTGTTACCATCCTCAGAGCACAAATAATAGAACTGTTCAGAAAGGGGTCCCTAATAGAAAAGGAATTTGCGCTTGGACAATAGAATGACTTTCTTTTGTACCATACGAAATAAATCAATAGGAATATTTCAGGTAATGTTTTCCATTTGTTTGTACAGGGACCATTCAACTGTGCTGACTGTATTATTTAGGTAATATCTTGCATATGCACACAATATCTTACAGTATCTCATGCATACATAATTGACAGTGCTGAGAATCGGCACAAACAATTCCATGCTCACAAAAGCACACCAAGCTGAACTAAAATGTGGCCTTGCTTTGGAGAAATTTTCTTTTTCAACCTAATTTTTTTTTTAATATTGGCAATTTACTTTCAATAATAAAATTGGCATTTTACTTTAAAACACGTTTTATCAGACCAATTTAATACGCAGCAGTTCTTTCTTGAAATTGTGCATTTAGTATCAGTGTCTTACTGACTCAGAAGCTTGAGTATTAGACATTTGTTTTTACAAAACTTTTCTCTTGCATGCAGTGGGGTTTTCCTGGGTTTTGAATGCATTTTCTGTGTCATTTCCATACTTGCTATGTTATGGTGCAGGCACAAAATGAAGTACTGAAAACATGTTCTTCAAAAAAGCAAATAATGAACATGCTATTCTAACAGGTTGTTGCAAGAATTAAAGCAGTGTATTCATAGGAGCAGGAGTGTCGTAGGTTGTCGTACTGAAACAAATGTGCTAATAAAAAAGGAGTGGTCATAGTGCATGGAACAGCTCATGATAGTAGAAACGGAAATGTGCCTGGTTTGTCTTGTGGAGGCTAAGCTCAAAATCTTTGTTTGTATCTCATTTTGGGTAAAATAAACTCACACGATTAAGATAGCATCAGATAATTATAAGGTAGCATAATATATACTTTCCGTATTTGGAACCTATGTGAAATGCCTAATAGCGTGTCGCTTGTTCAGGAGACTGGAGAAAACCTCACTACAAATAATTCTGGAGTGTGGAGCTAGCTGACATTTGGTACAGCGACTCTCCTGCAGATAGAAAATACAAATGTTATATAGGGAAATCGTGGGAGCTGGGGTTTTCTGTTTGATTTTGAGTTTATGACTGATCTGGAGGAAGAAACCCTTTCAGGGATTTTTTTAAATCACTTCACTAAGTAATAAGAAGATAAGTTTTTCTTTCCCTACTGATGTGATTTATGATCAAATTTATAAGCTGGAAATATGATAAATCATGAATATGATTTATTAGATATAAAGAATTATTTTTCCGCGCTAGTTTGATTCAGGTTTGTTTGCCCGGTCGATGATAGGTTGATTACACAATAGGACATTAAAGAACAATGGAATAACAGTCTAGGAAAGTCAGAAATTTGGAATACAGAAGAACAAACTGGAAACTCTTGTAACGCGAAAACAAACAACTATGCTCCCTCGGGAGGCAGGACAGACCCTCCCGGCCTGGCTGTGGAGTTAAGCTACAGGGAAACAGTCTGTGAGCTTTAGAAATAACCAAGTAAATTAGCTTTAGTTACTCACGAACCGCTGAGCTTCTAGTCACCAAACTTCGCTGAATGAAGAGGTGCACGGAGCTGCAATTTGTAGGCCAAAGGGCAAAAAAGAAAAAGAAATCCCAAACTGGAGGAGGTGAGGGAGAGAAAGGGAGCACGCTGCTGCGGTGTGGCTCGGAGCTAAACACTCTGCTATGAGGACAAAGGCACTTAATTGCCCTGAAGACAGGCACGAAGTGAGTGCTTGTCGCCGTCTGGAATCCCGCTAACGAATAGGGCGTGAGCTCTCGAATCATCCCCTATAAATTCCCTCTTTGAAAACGGAATGGCCCAACGGCAGATTACCTTTTCAAACATCGCCAATCAGTTCCAAGTGCTGTGTGGCAGGCAAACTGTACACGCCTTCTCGACTGGCCTCCGACACGTGCCGTTCTCTGTGTCAAACGTGAGGCGTGGGGTCCAGCTTCCACCCCCACAGGCAGCCTTAACAGCGCCTGCCTATTGGCTCCTCGACCTCGACCTGGACCGCTGCAACGGGGAGGGAGGAGAAAGGGCAGTGGCCAAACAGTTTAGCTGGTCATTAATGCCCCTTCCAGGACACCTACTACTTAAAAGAAACAATGACTGCTCGTGTCCCTTACATTCTATGTAACAAATGTCCATGGCTGTTGGGTGCCATTTGGAAAAATGTTTAAATATCACTGTGTTGAGTCCAGAAGAATGCTGTGTTTCCTGCCTCTTCTGTGCTGGAAGGCTTTGCTCCCTTCCAATTTGGATCTGGAACTAACACGCACAGTTGAGAATGCCAGTCTGCACAGTCACCAGCAGTCTGCAGTAAAATTGTAGCATTCTGAGTAACCTTGGACTTCCTCACTCTTGCTCTGTCTTGTACTTGCTTTTTCAGTGGAGGATTCCAGTAAACAAAAACTTGTGTCTCCAAATATTTTATTCTTCTAAAAATTGAAAAATTGTATTTTGAGATCTTGCTTATGGAGTTGTTCGCTACTATACTATATGATGATACTGTCCTACAAAATTAAACTCTTGCTACTTTTTCATTTTAGCCTTTCTTGTGCTTTGTAGTTTGGCACTGTAAATGGAATTGACTTGACAGATATAAGTCATGGTGGTTCAGATGCATTTTAGTTGCTAGGGTTCACAACAGAAAATTTGCCTAAATTTTGAAACTCTATTTGTATGAATCTACATCTTCTGTACTCAGTTTTTGTAAGTAGATCTGTATACTTGGTCTGGAAAGGAGCTATGATGTACTGTGACAAGGGTAGAAATTTAAAATATGCCTATCTACCTGCAAGGTCTGATTTCACTTTATTATGGTCAGATATTTTATTCAAATGTAAAGCCACTACAACTGACTCTGTTAGGTACTTTGTACCAAAGAATCTTTCTCTTTGTACCAAAGAATGTGTTCCTGCCTCAGGCTTACAATCATAGTATCATGGACGCTGACTCCTTCTGGCCTTTCTCAAGCTGTTCTGCTTGCACCAGTCCTTTCTACAGATTTCTTTTTTTTTTTTTTTTAAATTGGCTGTTTCCCCAACTGGAAGAGTACAAAAGCTTTGAGCACAATAATGACCAAGTCTCCCTAACAACACTCCATAGCAACATCAATTGAAATCAGTTACTAAAGTGGTTTCAAAAATCCACTGAAAAAGCTGGTAACGTCTTCAAAATTTTATGTTGAGCCTTACTGTATTATTTCAAAAGAGCAACACTATGCATGGTTTTTGAAAAGAAATTGATTTTTTCAGAGGTGAAAAAAATCTGTATGAATAGATAAAAAGACTGTAAGTTCCACACAATGTTTTTGAGTTCTGTCCTGCTGTGATAACAGATCTTTGCATATATGTACCATCAAACATGAGGGCATGCTCCCATCCATATTCAGGCAAGACTGCACCAACTTGGAGATAGAGCAGTTCACCGGGTTTTCAAACAAGCGGCATGAAGTTCAGCTCTGCCAAATACAAAGTTATGAGGATTGTTTGACAAGTGTGAGTGCCATTGCAGTCTATGCTATCACTTTTCACTTCTACCATTCTGAGGGAGTAAAATCTGTCTATTGTTCACAAAGGGATCTACAGGGATACTTAGAGAAAACAAGAGGGATCGTGGCCTTCATAATTTACCCAAACTCACAAGAAATAACTTGCCTACCTCTATCCCAGGGCTTGCAGTGCAATTTTCCTGAAATTTTCCTTTGGCTTTTATCTATTTCACTTATACCTCATGTGTCATCTAATGACCTCATGACAACATCATGTGTCATCTAATGACTCTTCACAGTTTTAACCTGAAGCCATGGGAAACATTCAAATGTTGACAAGGGTCAGTTGTAGCATTTTTAATTTTAAGATCCTGATTAATATCAGCACTACAGAGCAGAATTAATTTTGTCCACTACTTTGAGGCTCTGTTAACAACAGGAGCATGTAGCCTTTTTTTGTCAGTCTTTAGCAAAGCCGTATGTTTACTAAGTTTGAATGGACTTCTAAGTTAAGGTGATGAAGAGAAATCCAGCCTTTGCTACAAAGCCTCAAAAGCTTTGTGATGATGTTTACTTACACATTACTGTAAATGATTATGTGTGAATGGTTGTGTACAATACAAAAGTGATATGATGGTTTGATTTTAATTTTTCTCCTCACTTTCATAGTTATGTTCAACACATGCTCAGTGAATTTGAGAGGGGTGTGGAGTAATTTTTGCAAATACTTACTGAACATGTTTTCCCTAACCCTTGCTCTGCAGCTTACCTCAGGAAGCAGTGACTAATTTCATATAATGAAGCCATTTTGAAGAGAATTATTTCCTATGAGATGGGTATGGGTTCTGTTTTATCTCAATAGAAATGAGAGCTTATCTGTAATAGACATTGAGCAGGTATATCCGTTACATAGGAAGAGAGAACAACTAACTAGTAGTTATTTTCAGTGGTTTGAAAGGAGAAAGGAAGCCCTACCCGACAATTCCTACAAGAAAAATAAATCCATTATTTTATTTTAAAAGGAAATCGTGGTGGCATACCTGCCACAATGCTACATGCAGTGATGCAGAAGATGTGTCCCTCTGTGTGAAAGAAGATTCTCTACTGATTTCAGTTGCAAATCAGCACACAATTTTCTCTGCAATGACTGAAGTTCATTTCCAGCAGAGATCAGGAATTGGGATGGTGAAAACAAGGAAAAGAATCCAATACTGTATTTTAGTTTGATGCAATATAGCTGTTCCAGCACAAAGAGAAGTGTTAAATCTTGAAGTGCAGCACTTACAAGATCTTGGTGGGAAGAAGAGATTTTATTTCTTGTACGCAGTATGATTTCTGCCCTGTTTTCATAACTGTGAATATTTTCACCATTTTTCAGTTTTCTTTATCTGCTGCAACATACTTAAAACTCCATTAAAAATGCATTAATTAAAACTCTGTGTTGCAAACTTTGACACTCTAACTTTGGAAAGGATTTAATTACCTTACTTTACAAGCTTCATTTTGACACTGCATGCTTGGACTGATGATATTCTTCTATGTAATTGCCATCTATATAAATATCCTTACCCTCATGTATGCAGTGGGACAGACTGGACTCTCTTTGTGGAGAGTCCTTACCTTTTTTAAAAACCTCCCCCCAGCTAAGTTCCAAAGTCTATGTAACAATTTGAGTCATGGCAAAGAAAAAAAAAATCATTAGTTCTTTTGTTCACATTCACTTTTCTGAAATGTTAAGGAGTACAATATCTAAGGCATTGACAAATTTTCTGTATACATCAACATGAACAGCTAAAATGGACACTAGAAGATTAATGGCAGAAATATACATTAATTAGTTTGGGTGTTGAATTTAAATACCACGGTCCTGATTTTTCAAAATTTTTGTTTGGTTGGTTTTGGTTGGTTTGGTTGGTTTTTTTGTTTTGTTTTTAATAACACCTTTTTTCTCAAATGTCTCATCAACATCAAAATTCATTCTCCAACAAATTAAAATGTTCGATATTTCTAAAAATCAGGCAGTAAGAATAGGACCTATATGGCTAAAGGCCCTCTGATGGCATTTGGGGCATCCTTAATGGAAAGACATTGGTGCTCTTTGGGAATAACTTGTCTCATTCTAGAACTTCAAATGGTCAGTGTAACAAAACATTACTTTGTTCTTTCTCTTTTATTTACCCAGTTGAATCAGTTCACCCAGGGCTCAGATAACCATCTTAGCCAAAACAACAAAAGCAGTAGGAGTGTATGACTAAGGGCAAAAGGCAGGCTGGCATGCAGCTCAGCTGTACATATATATGTGTATCCTCACCCACGTTCAGCTCTGAGAAGTTCTAACTTCAAGATTACTGTGGAGCATTCAATTGCTTACAAGTGATTCTAATTAAAATACAATAAAAGATATTTGAGGTTTGATTCCAAGAGAAACCCTTGAGTCTTTAGAGTAGTACATCATATTAACCAGTGTTGCAAGCAATGTACTGAGAAAATTCCTCAGAGCAAGAAGACCTCAGCTCATTAGAACCAGTGTCACGCTATATACCATAATTACACTACATCATCCTTTTTTATAGCAAAAGTTTATTCTCTTTCCTAGACAAAGGAGAACTTAAGATTCCTTTGTCTTCAGGAAAGGATATCACTCAAATTTTTTGTTTTCATCAAACTAATCAGGACATGTCCTCCTTCTCTTTCTTTCATGGATGATTTGTGTGACACGTGAAAGCCATTTTGTGGGTTTTTGGTTTGTATTCCTTTTAAAGAAAGGGTTTAAGATGTCCATCCCACACTGGGAACAGATAATGAATACTGATTGATCAATATTTTACATTTTTTAATGTTATAGAATGTAGTGGTCAGATTGTACAGGGGAGAGATGTCTACTGTTTTCAGTGTTTCTGTGGGATTCAGAAAGTCATGACAATAGAAGTGTTAAAATGAGTAATAATTCATTGGTTTGTTCATGGAGTTATTAATGAAGCAACTAATAAAAGTTGAAAATTAACAGGAAATTATAATCTTGGTAAACTGCCAATTTCTAATAGAAAATACCTGTCTTGAAAATTAGTTGACTGTGGAAACCTGTAATGGGATATATAGTGTTTCACCTGTACATTGCAAATTTTAATTTAGCCCTGATGAGTAGTGTGCAAGTAAGTTGATACATGTATGGTTTGGGCAAAATAAGAAATAAATCCATGAAAGATGATACATGTGAAAAGAAGATAGGTATATGCCTAAGAAATGGGTTCAGAAATTATTTGATTATTACTCTGTACAGAACAGAGAAATTTAATACTATGTGGCCAAAGTGGTAGCAATGCATATTTACAGCACCTAACTTTTCTAAAATGTCTTTATTTTGCCTATTTATTAAGAACATTGGTATTGTTACCTTCCTGTTCTAAATATAGTAGTAGCATCTGATGTTCAAGGAAGATGTTCATTTGGAGAGATGAATAAACAGAATTGTTCTGCTGTGTAACTACAGCAGTATGTCATTAATGTATTTTAATAAGTGACATCGTATACAGTGACACTGACTATATGACTGAAGACAGTATTTAATAAAAAGTCTGGTTTTTTTTAATTGCTTCCATTTCTCAGCTACTTTACTTTCTTACATAATTTTTCTGTCAGAACAATATGAATATTATTTTCCAACATGATTACTGAAATCCAATCTATTCAGCCTTCCTGATTTTGTCTTTAGGATGTACAGAAAGCAAAAGGCAGGCTGCTTGGACAGTGTTGCAAATGGGGTGCTGAGCTGAGTGGATCTAGTGTAGCTATTCTAATGGCTTTATGATATGTAAGGGTAAGAACAGAAGGTTTTCACGAAAGTTTCTCTTGATTATTTAATGGAACGAAGGGAAAAAAAGTCTGTAGGAGTCAATTGAATAAAGGGTTTTCAAGGGCAGCAGTAGGAAGTCCCATACTCAGAATGTGTATTAGCAGGGCTAAATGAACATGTATCATAAACAGATTAATCTTTGTAGAGCAAATTTAAGGGTAGAATATGAAAAAAAAATCAAGCCAAGCATATGCCATTAGTGAATATTTCTCTCACTCTTTTGAACCTATGGTCTTTTTCATCATTCATGTTTGATATAATTTTTGTTATCCCCATATGTAACTCACAATATTGTGTCTATTGAAACTGTGGAGCGGTATAAGTGTTTGCTCTTATTCACGACTTTTTTGTATGACACTTATGCTAGGGACTTGCCTTTCTGTGTCACACTTTTTGAGACATACCATACTATGCCAGACCACTGTCAGTGTATGCTCAGCACTTATTAAATATATAAGAACAAATTTTGAACAATTCCTGCAATAATCTTTGTAAGTAAATCAGCAGTACAGTTTTGAAGAGATATATCCTCAAAAAGATAGGAGGGACAATCAAATTCATCAGTCAAGGGGAGAGCAATTGAAATAATGTTTGTATTCCTGTATTTCTTTTGCTCTTCTGCTGAGAGGTAAATTGTTGCCCACATTCAGCAGCCAGGGATTGCTCAACAGCAGTATTTAGGAGAGTTGGTTAAATATAAAGGGAAAAACTTCAAAACAGTTGAAGGATGAGGAACTCTTTGTCCAGTCTGTGAATACATGAGAAGTTTCTTGACTGTGTATTCTGGAGAGACTATGTCTTCATCAGAAAAATTTGTCACATGTTGCCAGGAATTTTCTTTTATTCTTTTTCTGTTATTCAGGATACTTCTGAGAAGAAACTCTGTCACAAGGGGAAAAAAGGTCTTGTTAATAAATCCAGAAAAGGCTCATATGCTTTGGGTTTGAATGTGGGGAACACCTGCCCGATCTTTGTAATGGCTGAAGCCATCTAGTTGGAATAGCAATGCAATCTAAAGGTAGTAGTGAGTAATTCAATTCTTACATAAAATGTCTCATACAGCAAGGGAACATTTTAGTAACTAGTCTCTAATAGCTTGCTATTTAAGTGATAAACACAAATTAAATTCTTTGCAGACACTAAAAATTTGATGTAGACAATATTCACACATACATACACACCATGTGCTCTGATTAATTATATTCTTCACTGTTTAACTGGAGTTTGGGGCATATGAATAAAGAAATAATAAAAACTGTTTTTGAAGTTCAATCTTATAGCAGAAGTATTTTTAAACTATTCGTAAGACCAGTAAATGTAAAGATGTTTAAGTAACACTTGAATTTTAAATTATGTGATGGACACAAACTATGATTAAAGTTTCAATTTTATATCAAGAGCTTTGAGATATCTAAGCTGTGTAACAACCCAAAAATATCAAAATTGCTCTACAAAGGAAAGCCTCATATTAGTTTTATACTACCTTAAATATTTCATAGTGAGAGCTGTAGGATACTTATCTTGTTTAAATTTTGACTTCAAAATATTTTTCTTTGTTGCAAAATATCTTAAACCACATCTTAGTGAAAAAATCAGATTGCTCTTAAAATATAAAAATTAAGTACTTTTTGCCAAGATGCCATAAAATTGAATTCTATCTCAAAATTATTTTGATACATCCAGATGCTATATTGTTCCACCCTGTTACCCCTAAAAAATAAAAATAATCATGTCCCGTGGGCTCTTCAGACCTGTAGGAAATATTTTGCAGTTGGCCCAGATCACAGACCACGAGATGGGAGGACACTCTTTGCTACAAATTTCCCAATAAAATGCATGCACCAGCTGGGGTACAGGAAGCAGCAATGCAACAATTTAACAGCATTAGCCACACAACATGACTCCTGACATGCCACTGTGAATGCTTTAACTCCTTCCTCGGAGGAGAATCTTCAGTGCATCAATTAAATAAATCAATTCTTGTATCTAGAAAAAAATTTTCCAGTTGTGTGTGTGTACTAATGATGAAATGAAAAGAATCCATTGCACCTCATTAACAAAGAATCTGTTCTGTATATCACACTATCACAGTATATCAGAGGCTGGAAGGGACCTCAAGAGATCATTGGGTCCAACCCCCCTGCCAGAGCAGGATCACTTAGGGTAGTCCGCACAGGAATGCATCCAGGTGGGTTTTGAAAGTCTCTAGAGAAGGAGACTCCACAACCTCCCTGGGCAGCCTGTTCCAGTGTTCCATCACCCTCACTGTAAAGAAGTTTCTCCTCATGTTGAGGTGAAATCTTCCATGTTCAAGCTTGAACTTGTTTCTCATCTTATTACTATTCACCACCAAAAAGAGCTGGGTCCCCTCTGCTTGACACCCACCCCTCAAATATTTATACACATTGATGAGATCCCCTCTCAGTCTTCTCTTCTCAAGACTAAATAGCCCCAGGGATCTCAGTCTCTCTTCACAGGGGAGATACTCAAGTCCCCTAATCATCCTCATGGCTCTCTGTTGCATTCTCTCCAGCAGGTCTCTGTCTTTCTTGAACTTGGGAGCCCAAAACTGGACACACTATTGAAGGCGTGGTCTCACCAGGGCAGAGTAGAGAGGTAGAACTTCCCTAGACCTGCTGGGCACACCCTTGATGCATCCCAGGATCCTATTGGCTCTCTTGGCCAGGATGAGCTGCTCCATCATCTTTCCAGGGATGGAGGTGAGCCTGACTGGTCTGTAGTTGCCTGCATCCTCCTTCTTACCTTTTTGGAAGACTGGAGTGACATTTGCTTTCTTCCAGTCAGCAGGCACCTCTCCTGTCCTCCAGGACTTTTCAAAGATGATGGAGAGAGGTTCAGCAACAGTGTCAGCAGCTCTCTCAGCACTTGTGGCTGCATCCCATCAGGGCCCATGGATTTGTGTGTCTTGAGATAGTGTAAGAGATGTCTAACCCTGTCCTGACTGACCAGTGGAATGTCCACATCTCTCCAATTCTGTTCCTTGCGTCTAGACACTGAGGTTCCTGAGGGCTGGTGTTAGGAGTAAAGACTAAGGCAAAGAAGGCATTCAGCAACTCTGCATCATCAGTTACTGTATCTCCCATCTCATTCAGCAGCAGGCCCACCTTTTGCCTGCTCTTCCTTTGATCATTGATGTATATATAGAAATACAAGTTTCAATGCTTTTTATTTTTTATATTTTAGAAACAAAACAAAGCATAAAACTCCCCAAACTGATAAAATGCAACCAAGAAAAAACCCTCTTTCATAGGTAAAAAAGCAAAAATGTTACGGTTGTTTGCTTTTTAGTTTTTTTTTTCTTTGTTATAGTTGTATTCACAAGTTGGAAAATTGCTACTTGAGGCTTAAATTAGACTAATTTAGTTTTAGTTTGCTCTTTTACAAAGCTGAATTAATTTCTAGAGGATTTTGACTGCTGATATCTTATATAAAAATAGATATAAATATATTTCTATATATTTTTAATCTATATCTATTTATATATTTTTAAATTATATATAAATATCTTATATATAAATAGAATCAGCTGTAGCATTATACTATTGTTGTAACATTAAAAAGACTAACACTGATTTTCAGGTGTTTTCATGTAAGTCATTCTCATCTTTTCAAGAGTATTCACCCATCTTTCTTTTAAGTGACTGTTAATTGACTTGAGCTCAATTTTACAATAACTGTGCATACAAAATTATATATCAGTATGCCAATTAAAAAGATTCAGAATTCTAATATAGAATCACAGAATTAGAATCACAGAATTAACCGGGTTGGAAAAGACCTTCAAGATCATCAATTCCAACCTATCATCCAACACGATCTAAAGAAATAAACCATAGCACTAAGTCCATCATCCAGTCTTATTTTAAACACTTCCAGTGACGGTGATTCCACCACCTCCCTGGGCAGCCCATTCCAATGGCCAATCACTCTTTCTGTGAAGAATTTCTTCCTAACATCTGTGAAGAATTTCTTCCTAACATCCAGGCTAAATTTCCCCTAGAGCAGCTTGAGACTGTGTCCTCTCATTCTGTCATTGGTTGCCTGGGAGAAGAGACCAACCCCCACCTGGCTACAACCTCCCTTCAGGTAGTTGTAGACAGCAATAAGGTCTGCCCTGAGCCTCCTTTTGTCCAGGCTAAACACCCCCAGCTCCCTCAGCCACTTTTCGTAGGGCTTGTGCTCCAGACCCCTCACCAGCTTTGTTGCCCTTCTCTGGACACATTCGAGCAACTCAACATCTTTCTTAAACTGAGGGGCCCAGAACTGGACACAGTGCTTGAGGTGTGGCCTAACCAGTGTTGAGTACAATGGCACAATGACTTCCCTCTTCCTGCTGGCCACACTATTCCTGATCCAGGCCAGGATGCCATTGGCCTTCCTGGCCACCTGGGCACACTGCTGGCTCATGTTCAGCCTACTGTCAACCAGTACCCCCAGGTCCCTTTCTGTCTGGCTGCTCTCCAGCCACTCTGTCCCCAGCCTGTAGTGCTGCATGGGGTTGTTGTGGCCAAAGTGTAGAACCTGGCACTTAGTTGTGTTAAATCTTGTGCTGCTGGACTCTGCCCATCTGTCCAGCCTGTCAGGGTCCCTCTGCAGAGCCCTCCTACCTTCTAACTGATCAACACTTGCCCCCAGCTTGGTGTCATCTGCAAATTTACTGATGATGAATATTGAACAGGACTGGGGCCAACACTGATCCCTGGGGGACACCACTAGTGACAGGCTGCCAGCTGGCAGTGGCACCATTCACCACCACCCTCTGGCCTCGGCCCTCCAGCCAGTTCTTAACCCAGCACAGAGTGCTGCTGTCCAAGCCACAGGCTGCCACCTTGGCCAGGAGTTTGCTATGGGGGATGGTGTCAAAGGCCTTGATGAAGTCCAGGTAGACTACATCCACTGCCTTCCCCACATCCACCAGGCAGGTCACCTGATCATAGAAAGACATCATGTTGGTCTAACAGGACCTGCCCCTCCTAAATCCGTGCTGGCTGAGCCTCAAAGTCTACATTAGTAGGTTATATTAGATGCAAGGAGAGGATACAGGATAGGTATCTGAGTGTCCACTGTCTGCCTGCCCTTTTTGTTGCTTCACAAATTCCTACAAGGACTTTGACTCTTGCCAAGGGTGCAGAACAAACTGCTGCTCTTTCCAAGCAAGGCATTGGGGGTGGTGTCACATGGAGAAAATGAACTACCTTTTTGTTCAAAGAATGAACTACCTTTCCCCCTCCCCCCCTTCAAAAGTACAAAAGATAAACATATGTGCCTAGAATTTAGCATCTTAACTTTTTTTGTCACATCATACACGAACCTCTCTTTCCAGTTAATTTTAACAGTGACAAGGGTAGAAGTAGGCAGCCTGCTTTCCATTCTATTGAGTATCCCTGCTACTTTTTCATAGATGTATAAATTCCTAGCATGGTTTATGTTGGAAAGGACCTTAAAGGTCTTCTACTTCCAACCCTCCTGCCATAGGCAGAGACACCTTCCACTAGACCAGGTTGCTCAAGGGGACATCCGAGCTGGCCTTGAACACCTCCATGGAGGGAGCATCCACAACCTCTCTGGGCAACTTTTTCCAATTTCTCACCACCCTCACTGTAAAGAACTTCTTCCTAATACCTAGTTTAAATCTACCTGCTTTTGCTGAGACTTTGAGAACAAGTTCTTGCCACTCCCTTCTTTTTCTTTTTCTAATGCTCTGCAGCCTGGGAATGGCAAATGCTGCCACCCTCACTGGATCCAGGTAGAGGGTATAGCCCCTTTGGGAACACTCCCTCTGTCCACTATTTTCACAAAGAGCTTTATCTTTCTGTCTTTTTTCCTGCTAGGCTTCCACCTTTCCATCCTCCTTTGATTTAGTTCCAGCCATTCAAGAGGATTAATATTACCCATGTAGATTTAGATGCTTATAATATTTATGTATTATATACATAGAAGCTAGTTTTTCAGTTTTCTATGATAGAGCTTTTTGTTTGTTTGCTTGTTTCTGTATAGAGCATAGTTCTCCTCTGCATCCCTAAATCCCTCATGCTGCAGTGTAGAATCATCTCATAGCTGGTTGTATGTGAAAATGCCACTGAAATACTACTTTTCTGTTTTTTCTGTAATTGGGAACTCTAAGAGCATTACACAGAGGCTGAGACAGTGCAGGCCAAGTAGATGCACTTTCATAAACCAAGGCAATCCCACGATTAATTTTGAGTAGTTGAATATATAAACCCCCCACCATGTCGTCGACAACAGAGGAAAATAATTTCATATATTCTTGTTGACCAAAGCCCAAGTTCTTATTTGAGGTTATACACATTTTGTTGCTTTACAGTAGTGGAGAATGCTCTGCTATGTAATAAGAAATATAGCACAGAATATAAATCTTCCTAAAACGTCATAAATTATATTATCAGCTTTTTGTCACAATATAGATTAAATCCTGAAATAATTTGTAGAACAAATTTCATATTCCTACTACGAATCTGATAAGTTTCTTATCTTTTCAAATGTTTCAGTGGATAGAACATCTTCTTCCACAGTGATCTTCTGATGTATGCAAAAGTATCTCTCCTGTGCTACCTGTTGCTTCAAAGTAAATTTAGTTTGTGGGGTTTTTTTTAGACATTATTCTGATTAGGCTGTGCTTACTGTCTGTCTCCACAGGAAAAAAAGATTAGTGAAAAGATTAGTGTTCAGGAGTGGGGGGAACTGCTCCCGAATGACTTTTTGCTTTATCTGCTTAATCAGTAATTAGTGGGAGTATGACTGGGTGGAAATACACAGGCAGCTTCCTGCATCCACGAGGGTGGCAGCTGCTGCTGAGATGAGGAGCATTTGCTTCACAGGCACAGGATTGTTTGGCTCCTTTGGAGCAGAGTCCTTTGATGAAGTTGATTGCGTAGTATTTTGCTCCTGTTTTTTCTCAGGAATGCATCTTCTCAGCTGTTAGTCTTATGCTGCCTCTGTTGGGATAAAATGAGTTTGCCAACCAGTTCTGAGCACTGGACTCTGGACAAAATGGCTAGATTCCGGAGTGCTTACATTCATGGATCACCTTATGCTATTAACAAGCCAATTGATATTAAACAGCAAAGGAGACGGTATGAGACTTTGTTATTCTTCAGTATAGTGTTTCATTATCTAGAGCTTGCTGCCTTTAAGCTTTTTTGTACTTCTGTGTCAAGAAGGGGGAGAAGAGGCTTGCTGTGAAAAACATCTCACTGTGTTTTTATTCTATACTGAATCATGGAAGAGTGGTGAAAAAAGGAATAAAATACAATACCAGGTAACAGCAATAAATATAGCAGCACGAAGTCGTATTTGTTTTATAAACTATAAGAACAGGATATTTACTGTTTAAACAGGACAGTACTGTATGGATGTGCAGGGGCAGATAATTAAACACTTTTTCAGGGAAGAAATGTTACTATTTTTTAAATACAAATAAACTAAGGCTATTGTATATATGCCAAGTAAGATAGGAATTTTATTAGATACAAATTATTTCTTAATCCTATTTGTTAGGTATTATGCATTAAACGGAATATTTTCTATCTTTTTGTCTGGAATATATTTGTTTGTTTCATATTGCAGCAGAATAATTGAAATAGCCTTCTATATATTGTCCACTGGGCAGAATTTCTTTATCCTTAGTTTTATGAAATTGTGCCATTTAAGAGAAAATTTCTTTATGAATGGAATGAAAGACATTGTGCAACTTCTTGTATAAAAAAAATTGTCTCCCTTGATTTTGTTCTAGTGGGAAAAAAAACAGATGTAAAGTTCCATGTGTGATCAGAACATTGCTGATATCTGACTGGTGTTTTAACAGAGGCTTTTTTTGAGTAAAGGGTAAACTAGTGAGTTTCTAAAAAAAGTTACCTGAAGAAAGACGAACTTTTATCCCAGTTGCTTTCCTATAATTAGCCTCAAGTTAAATCAATATTGTAATCTAAAGTCCTTCATGTGCTTGTGTGGTATATAATACTTTTTCTTGAAAGCATAAGGTTATATGTTGAATTTAAATTTGAAAAGCCAAACTTCAATATGGGCAGTGAAGTATGTAATATGAAAACTTTGATGAAAATTCTTTTCCAGTTAAAAAAAAAAAACACAACAAAAATCCCATTCCACAATATTTTTGATAATGTAATTTAAAAATATGAATCTGTTAAGAAAATCAAGCTAGTAAGAAAATTAGTGCTATTTCACGTTAGGGAATTGCTTTGTTGATTTAATGTAGGATGCTTATAGAGTTCCAGTATAATGCATCATTTTCCCCAATATATTACCCTGTCTTAATATAGTATCAGACTATAAAAGCCTGAATTTTGACATTTTTTTATATTAGAAGGACATACTATTCTGTTATGTAAATTGTTTGCCACCATATAGGCTTGTCTTTGCTGAGTACAGATCAATATAACTTCATTAGAGGGGGTCTGATATACTGAGGAAATAAAAATCAGAGGTGAAATTCAAATGCTGCTGCACCAATTCATAGATTGATTCTACCATCACTGTTTCATTTGTATGTGTAAACCAGATAATATTCTCCTTCATAATGTTTTAACAAAGGGGAATGTATTCCAGTCTCTGCTACCTTTGAAGGACATAGAATGATTTGAGTTGAAAGGGATTTTAAAGGTCACTTGCACCAAGGGCAGGGACACATTCTAGACCAGGCTGCTCAAGGCCTTGTCCATCCTGTTCTTGAACGCCTCCGGGAGGGGGCATCCATAGAATCATAGAATCATAGAATCAGCCAGGTTGGAAGAGACCTCCAAGATCATCCAGTCCAACCTATCACCCAGCTCTATCCAACCAACTAGACCATGGCACTAAATGCCTCATCCAGTCTTCTCTTGAACATCTCCAGTGATGGCAACTCCACCACCTCCCTGGGCAGCACATTCCAATGTACAATCACTCTCTCTGTGAAGAACTTCCTCCTAATATCCAGCCTATACCTCCCCTGGCACAACTTGAGACTGTGTCCTCTTGTTCTGGTGCTGGTTGCCTGGGAGAAGAGACCAACCCCCACCTGGCTACAACCTCCCCTCAGGTAGTTGTAGACAGCAATGAGGTCACCCCTGAGCCTCCTCTTCTCCAGGTTAAACAACCCCAGCTCCCTCAGCCTCTCCTCCACAGCCACCCCGGGCAACCTGTACCAGTGTCTCACCACACTTACTGTAAATAATTCCTTTCTAATACCCAGTTTAAATTTACCTTCCTCAAGCTTCAATCCTTCCCCTCTCATCCTATTGCAATAAGCCCTTGTAAAATGTCCCTCACTAGCTGGTTTGACAATTTAAAAATTGTAATTCCATTTTGTTAGCGAGAAATGTGTCATATTTCTGTTTCAAGGGAGATTTTGGGGTTAGATTTTGAGATAATAAAGCTTTCAAAAGCTAGTAGGAAAAAATAAAAAAAATAAACATTTCCAATTTTTAACCCTATATACATTTCAATTAATCTGAAATTTCCTTTGTGCTTTAGGATTCTGTTCTGGAATAGCATCAGTCAAAGCAAGAAGAATATTTCTCTTATAGGCCTGAATTCAAATAGAGTTTATGGTCAATTTTCCAATCAAGTCATCATTTTATAATGGTATCCATGGAAATGTTTCAATTGCAATGACACAGTGGTGGGAGTTAGGACTTGGACTAATGTTCACATATTAGTTGTCTCTTCATGTCCATAGAAACAGAACAAAATGCACTATTATATGGCACACCATGCTGCATACCACATTGTGTTCCAAGATGGAATTTGCTTAATTGGAGACTAATTGGTTGGGAAAAAAGTGATATACTCTAATTGAAATAGAAAGGAAACCCTTCTTTTTCTTCAATTGAAACAAAAATACAGAAGGAAATGATATTCAATATTCAGGGGGAATTCAGGTTTAATTATTGCATCTAATATTTTTTTTCTGTCTTTCACAACATAAAAAAATCAAATAGATATATATTTTTATGTGTTCTTATGTCTCTATATACTTCTAATAAAACACAATTTTTGTATTATATGCAAATTTAGAGAAACTGTAGTAAATACAGTTATTTACAACAGAGTAAATATAATTATTTTTAGACATCGAAAGTTACTTTATTTAGTTTTGGAGAGAAGGTTCAGCAAGATTCTGAAACTGTGTAAAAGCGAGGATCTCAAAGTAGTACAGTAAAAAATTTGCCATAGCTGTCAACCCTGCTAGGCACATGTAGACAGTAAAATGATGACTCAAATGATAAAGATATTGCCAGAGCTACTGATAGCTTCTTTTGGTTTAGTTTGGTGTTAAGCATGATGAATTTTGGTGACTTGTTGGTTACTTCAGTTTTGGTGACCCTCTCCACAAGTCAGGATTACTGAAGAAATAACATTCTTAAAGGTCTTTATCATGGGATATTATTTATGTGCTGATTGATTTTGTTTAAAAAGAAAACAGAAGATGCTTTTGAACACAAAACTCAGTGTGAACATCATAAGCATAATTAGCCCAGTGAAGAAATGATGGCTTTGTATATTTTCAGGGATTGTGACTTGATCAGTAATAAAGTGGTTTAGAATGAAAACTTTGTTGTAACAACAAGTACAGGAGAGCTACTATTGAAGTGTACCTTATTTGTTGCAGTTAGAATGCAGTTAATTCATCAGTTGTTAAGTAAATAGGAATGGTTGAAGGGAAAAAAATCAGTGTGACCAACTAAGTAGTTTCTTTTAATTGTCTAAGTAATTAATGAGTATCTTCTGTATTTTCATACCATGGGGTAGATCAAGAGAAATAGTGAAAGCCAAGCAAAGCTCAGTCCTTAAAAGGCTGGGGAAAACTGTCTGAAGAAATTGGACAGCAGCCATCTTGATGGCTGAGGCACAGGGCTGAGTTACCATATTTCATCTTATCTTTGGTAACAACTCTTTAGCATTTTGCATTGTGAATTAAAAATACCTTAGCTTCAGTCTCCTCTCATGAGACCTGAGACCTCAGACAGTCACAAAATAAAACAGGTCTCTCAGAGCTCTCAAAAAGCCACTCTTGAAGAAACAGTTGTTTGATCTAGTTCTGAATCAATTCCTAAAGCAGCCATGGTGAGTTTTTGCCCCATGTATTAATGTAAGTCCTAGTTTACTATAGCAGAAATACTTTCTCCTAATTGTAACTTTTAGCTGATTTAATATATTGACTTTTACCTGTCATAAATCAAAGTAAAAACATTTTGCCTGGGGTTTTCAATAGCCTAAAAGCATGCACAGGAATGGTCTTTGAGGCTTTGTGGAAGGGTGGAAACTCTTCAAGCTTAGTTGTATATTTGAGCCTTAGTTTTCACACCAAGGATAGTTTAATGTTTCATCACACAACCAATTTATATGAAACTAACACACAACTAAGTGGAAAAGAACTGTGGCAGCCTATGTGCATTAAGACAAGATATGTTCAACCATTATTAATGGAATAATATGTTGGTGGAATGGAATTAATGGAATGATGTTGGTGAAAATGCTGGAATTTTGTGTAACTGTAGAAAAGCATCTAGTACTGTCCCTTGGGGATCTTGCAAGTGAACTAGTTGAGTGTAGTTTAGATTAAGTTAGTAAAAATCAAAAATCCAGCTGATCCAAATTTATGTATTTTTAGAAAATAGCAAACTTCTAATGTCCAGTAGGATTTATTCAGTGAGTTTGTATGAAGATCTTGATTTACTAGATGAAATATGAAGTACTTGCAAAGTACATGGATGAGAGTCTGAGAGGGCTCCAAAGGCTTAGTCAGATAGGTAAGATCAAATCTAGGTGAAATTCAGTGCAGACAAGCACAAAATGCTTAGAAAGAAGAAATAGACTGTGTAAATATAAACGTATCACCAGCTGTTCAGGCAGCTGTTAGGAGAAAACTTGCAGGTTGTGGCTGAATGACCAACAACATGCTGGTGATGTACCTTCTCAAGCCTACCAACACAAACAGCTGGGAAAGAATTGCAGTGTGCTGAATATCTAATAAACCAGCAGATTTATATCAGCAGATATATATGAGGTAAGGCATATGGCAAAAAGGATTTGAACTTTAGGGTTCTGAATTACCAAAGTCCATACAGGAAAAAAATCTTGATGCTTTTATAGATAGTGCTCTGAAAAGACTGTCTTGGCACTCTCTAGCAGACAAAGAAGCTGTGTTAGGAATTATGATGAAAGGAATAAAGGGGGGGGGGGGGGGGGGGGGGGCACTGAAGGGAGACTTTAGCTGTGTTATGGCCATGCTATGAATGTTGGCTTGATTTTAAATTTATTGTGATTTCAGAAATGGAATAGGTGAAAAAGCTCCAGAGAAAGATAGCACACATACTCAAAAGTATGAAAATCTGAGAAACAATAAAGATTAGGGCATTTCAGCCTAGGAAAAAAAGACAACTGACAAGTGTGGGAAAGACTGTGAAAAATACAGCTCCATGAAACATATATTAATGGAATATATCCCCAGTCTTCACCTCAGGAGGTCTTAATTAATCAAAACACTAATTCAAACTATACGAAATTTATTTGTTTGCAATAAGAACCACCCTTTGGGTACATCCTGTCAGCCAGTTCCCCACCCACCACAAGGACCTCCTATCTAAGCCAAAGTTTAACCTTTTATAATCTACAAAAATTATTGCAAAACAATAATGCACGAGGCTGCAATGGAAATGCATGTATTTGCTAATATACCTTTAACTTGGTCTCCTAACAGTGTTGTGTTAAACAGCCAGCTTGCAGTCAGAGCATGCTGAGCATCACAACCTCTCTTTTTTTTTTTTTTTTTTTTGAAGCCTGAGGTAGAACATAGCTGACAATGACGTCCCTGCCCTTTGGGCCATGTCCAGTATGTTCAAGGGAGAAGAGGATGAACAACCTCTTACAGCAATCACTGGACTGAGCTGCTGACTGAGCTCTGCTTATTGTGATAATCCAGCTGGGCTATAGGAATGCACAAAGGGAAGCTGAAATATGGGATCAATGGGCAACACCTGGCATATTGAGTGACAACAGTTATCGCTCAATATGGACCTGTGTGTCATGTTTACTGTCTGATAGGATAGCCATTAGCCAAGCCATGTGGATTCTGGATGCATTCTGGAAAAGTTGTTTTGAAACAGAAAGCAAAATATGAAGAAACAAAATACATTCTGTTGTTTTGTACATTTGGTGAAGCCAGTGGCTACCTTTTTCTATAGCTGGCACTTGCTTTTCTATTCATGGTGTTACAAATCTGCCTACCTGAGTGACAAGTGTGATCTACTCTAGGTCATCCTGCTCTGGCAGCAGAGTTAGACTAGATGATCTTTCAAGGTCCCCTCCAACCTTTAATATTCTGTGATTCTGTGTGATAGCAGGACATTATTTTACAGCAAAAATTCCTGATGCTCTATTGATAGCTCTTCTCACTACAAAAGGAAAAAATTTTAAATATGAACTATTGTTAACATAGGCATTAAGTAGGTTAATGTGATAAAATGTTTTTAGTCTCTTGGATTTAAGGCCATTTTAGACAATTAGAATGGCGTAACCTGAATCTCCTTTCTAACAAAGGTCACTGGATTTCACCTCAGTCTTGTCTAAAAGACAAAAATATATTTTATCTACCTACTAACACTTCTGTTGGCTTCTGAGTCATTTAAGTCATTAAGTTACTTAAATCTAGCTTCAAAACTTTCAAAGAAATTACAAAGAAAGTTGATCTATATATCATCTTTCCAGCAATTATATAGGATTGTGTTGTCCAAAAAATGGTTTCTTCACTCAGTGTGCAAAGTCTGCTGTACACACAGAGACAAGATACCAACTTTATTACGATCCTGTGCAGGCTCAGATGTAGGCAGGCTAGTGTCAAGAAACTCACACACCTTGTGAGATGTAAGTCAGGTCTTATACACAGAATAGCAACAAAGTAAGGCAGTATTTTCATCACTCCTAACTTTACAGATGAAGGCAGGAAGATACCATTCCCTTGAAGCTCTTGCTCTCCTTTGATAACACCCAACTTACCCACATGTGATACCACTTCACACTGCTACCCCTGGTTGTGAGGTCTGTTTAGAAGTCTGTTTATTAACCCATTTCATTTTGATGACACCTTGGATCTGTCTCTCCCTTTCACAAGACTCTTTCTCCTTTTAAGCTTAATGTTCTGTTATTATCCCTTAAGACTGTACCTTGGAAGCATCTTTTTGTTAATCTTCCAGCAATTCCCTGTTTTGAGACTTAAAAAGCTCATTTTCTTGAGGCTTGTCTCACTCTTCTATAATAACCTGTTGTTTAATCTCTTTTAGATATATTTTTTTCTAACATTCAAATATATTTTATCAATTGCAATTCAAATATTCAAAATAGAGATTTGGCCAAAGCTGATGCAGACTTTCAAAAACTGCTTAAGAACTGAGTAGTAGGTTTGAGCTTGTCCCTTTTTGTTCATTTATATTACAGAAATACCCAACTAAGGTTTTCTACAGGATACAATAGTAATTTGTATAGCTATAGCTTCCTCGATATGGAGAAGGTCTTTGTATGATATGCTACTACTTATTTTTCTTCATGCTTTAGGTAATCCTAGTCTGTTTTCTACCTCCTCTGTCAAATATCTATCATAACATTGTTCTCAAATCACACATTTATAATTTTAATGAAATCGCTATTCAGAATTAAACCTGTTACGAAGCATTCGACTTAAATCTTAAATTGACAAGAATCCTTAAGATGTACAGTTTGTGTAAACACATAGCACAACTGTATATTTTCCTTAATCTCTCATTACTTTTTAATAAAAGTGAAATCAAATAGCTATTATAAAAGCTTATTGGATGTCAGCTAACAAATATCTTTCAAAAAGTAAGTAATAAGAACCAGCCACAAAGCAACAGCTGTTGGCAAATAGATAAGCACAGCAATTGCATTGTTACTACATTTTTTATTTAGAAATGGAACTGTACATTTATATAGCTTTATGACTGAGACAAGTCAACAAAAACCAGGTAATTGGAAACAGATGCTCACATTTTGGGGCACATTCATGACTTGATAAGGATGGGGTGATTATCACCCATTAACACGGGAGAAGTTGCATACATGTAAAACAGAAGATAGTATAGTATTTCCACTTGTCTTTCACATATGCTTCTCTAAGTTTCCAACTGCCTGATTCCAGAGCCATATGTGCTTGGTGTTTTAAGCAGAAATATTAAGTTATTCAGTTGTTTGCTTACAGTTTTGTGCTTTAGAAAAAGAGTACTTTTGCTGAGATACCTATGTGTGAAGGTTTTATGTTACAAATTAATGTATAATAAGGACCGATAGTACTGGGCCATAAATCTAACTTTATATTTTACATCTGTATTTTCAGGGAATGATATCGATGAGTCTCTCATATCATATAAGCATTCTCATTCTTGTGCATTTTGACATGACATTCTCTGTTCATAAAGTTGCACTCCAGTGTTGTGGTTTTTTGTAATATTTTTTCAGACCTTGAACTTTGAGTCTCTATTGCTTCCATTTTTCCATTAATTTTCTTTGCAACTCCTTTCAGCCAAGGGTTTGCTAAGTTGCCTTTCAAAAAACAAAACAATAACAAGCAAGCAAACCCCCAACAAAACCAACCAACCAAAAACAACAAGAGGACAACAGTGTGCTGTTTTGGTTTTTAAAGCAGGATGATATTTCAAGTGACTTTTCAGTACTATCCTTTTCAATTTCTGAGTGGTATGATTACTTACAATTACAATCACTGAATAATAAAATGGCTTGAATTGGAAAGGAAAACAAGGATCATCTAGCTTAGATACCCCTGTATTGGGCAGGGACACCTCCCACTAGTCCAGGCTGCTCAAAGCCTCATCCAGCCTGGTCTTTAACACTTCCTGCAATAAGGTGTCCACAGCTTCTCTGGGCAACCAGTTCCAGTGTCTCACCACCCTCGTAGTGAAGGACTTCCTTATGTTTAGTCTAAATCTACTCTGCTCTAGTTGAAAACCACTGCCCCTTGTCCTGTCACCACATGCCCTTATAAAAAGTCCCTCTCCAGCTTTCCTGTAGGTCCCTTTCATGTACTCAATCCCTTCTAATGAGGACACTCCCTTTTACGACTGTTTTTGCTCTCTTTCATGGGTAAATTACCACAGTTAGCTTTTTGATGATACAGTCATTTGAAGAAAAACACTTCTGTGTGCTTTGCCAGTTGGCTAAATAACTCAAATTTTACCCAGGCTTTAGAATTTCACATAACAAACATAGCCCTCAGTATTATAGCAACTGCTCCAACGCATCTTTCCTTGGCATCTGCTCAGGTGCATAAGGGTCAAGCCTGATGGCGATCTCTAAACGGAGTGTAGGATGATTATGTAATCCTCTCTTCAATCTTTTTTTTAATTAAATACTTCACTTTTTTGTTTGTTTGGGTTTGTGTGTGTGTGTGTGTGTGACTTCACTCAGACACATTGTTCTGATAGTGGTTAACAGTGGTTCCTAAAATGTTGCTAGTAGTTGAGTGGATCATTAGTACATCTTCATGGGCTGGTAAAGTGATTTTATTGTATTTTATGCTTGTGTGATACTGCAGAAATGGATAATTATAATCTACATTCAGCTATATCAAGAAGGTTAAAAGACCCAAATATTTTCTGTTGAATTTATAGGTGAATGTTATGACACTTCATAATAGGCTGGGGGAAAAAAGGGAAAAGCGAAGACAAAAATATCAACCTTAAAAAGTTTAAATAACATTTTTCTATCAATATTCATTGATTTACCCACTGGAATTGTCAGAATCAATATAAAAGCCTGTCTATCATTTGAATATGCGTGTTTCATAGCCAAGAACTAGAAGACCTAGTTCACTTTGAGGACTCTAAGGTACTACTGTGACTCAGATAACAAGCAGTGATAACAACAGATACAGTTCTTAGATTCCGAGATAAGTTGTCTTACTGATGAAAAAGTAAATGCATAGGGGTAGACATGCCTGCTGAGAAGTGATATGACAGCTCTCTGAAATAAAGCATTTATTACAGAAGTATTTCTTTCCAAAGAGAAATTAGTCGTGAATTGATGTAAAGTGAATTTTGAAGGTTGCATAGAAATAGCATTCAGGTTCAGAAAACAATTGTGTTAGAACTGGGGATTCTATCACAGAATAGCATCTCCCAAAGGAAATACTATCAAACACAAGGAAATGCCAGGACTGTCACTGAATGTACCATCCTCAGGGTGACAGCTGTCTTGGGCAGTGGTCTGCTAATTTATGATGTCAACCAGAGCATGCTGTCTCAATCATAAAGAGCAAACTTTGTGATAATTATTCTGGGATAGGTCCATCATTAGTCTCTAGTGACATATTTGTGTCTGCCATCATGCTGTGTCATTTTGGATCTAAAACAACCAGAAGAATCTTAGGCCAATCTCTTTCTCATACTCCCTGCAAAAAATCAAAAAGCCATCCCAATCTCAGTCCATTTGCAAGGGGCTGAGAGCCAGATGTACTGAGGATTTCACAATGGATGATAAACTGCATAACAAGTTGTATAAAAGAAGGTGTTTATTGGAAGTAATTGTATCTGTTGGGTTTTCTAACTATGTAGCAAGAGTTGTATAGAATACATATTCCACAATTCACTATTCCACAACCAAGAAAAGAATTTAATAGTATTGATTAAAAATATACTACTATTCATAACTGGGAACAAACTTTTTATCCTTTTTATGTGGCTCTTCTTGTCAAAAAAAAAAATAAAATGTTTGTGAGATCAGAAGCTTGAAGAAAAGAGTCTGAGCTAGCAAAAGAAATTAATTTAATGTAGCTACACACTAGTAATTAAGCAGCTGGATTGAGATTCTTCTCTTTAGTAATTTTAAAGCCAATCATCGTTGTTAGTAGTAATGTAAGTTTCTTTTGTTAGTGCTGAAAAGAGGAAAGCATCTCTGGAGTTTTGTCCAAAATTGACCTTTGAGAGAGATGGAATGAATCAGCTTTTCAATGTACCTGTCTTTGTCCATTTGTGTACATAGAGTTGTAAAAATATATTGAATGAAACTTGTAACTTTTAAAAGACTGAAAGTGAGGTAAATTATGTGGCTATTGAAGCAGTAGGTTCCTTTCATCTTCATCCTTTGCAACAGGAATAATTAAATCTGTCTAGAACAACTGAGTTACCAGAAAAAATGTAGACTATTAAGAGAGAAGTTGACACTGTTGTTCATATTATGTTAAAAAAAAAAAAAAACACCAAACACCCAATAAATTATTAATTGAATTGAAAATAAGACAGTTAAAGCAGGCTAGACCATGAATCTGTCCAAAGCGGTGTCTTGCCTCCAGTGGTGGGATGTCTATGTCCCAGCATAGAACATAGAATGTGTAATATGTTTGAAGACCAGGTTGTTGATTATGTTGCCAATGACAGTGCCAGAGAGTGCATCGAGAAAGTCTTATATGTAGGAACAATATGTTTTTTTTAATGAAATAAGAATTTTCTGTTTTAACTCTGGGCATAGGTAGCACTTGCTGCAAAAACAGTCTGTTTTGAAATTGAAACTATACTGTGTGGGTATTTCAGTCTCTGGGATTGTATTTACTAAAAGAGGAAAGAATGGAGATTACAGAAAATTATCCTTCAAGTGACAAGTTTCATTTTTTCAGAATGAAAAATCTGTAATTATCACTGGTGTAAAAAGGCATATCCATACTAAAGGATGTTGTTTCAAACGTATGTGCACAGTGTGGGTCATTGCTAAAGCATGTGCAAGGCTAAGACTAATTTTTGCTTTTCTCACCCTGATGTTGTTTCATGTATTTTCTTTGTAACTGATGGTACAAGGACAGACGTCATGGATCCCGTAAGTTTTTGGATGTCCTCCTGCACAGGCACCTTCCATGCAGTTTTACTGTGTGTCAAAGAGACTCTTTAGCTGCTCTTTTCTAAGCCTGATAACTAAAGGTAGTATTTGCTAATTTGGAAAATTATTTTCCAACTCACTCACCATAACAGCAGATACTTCCCATTCTCTTCAGTGGGCAGTTTTGCAAATACAATTACTAGGTAAATCTAAGTGTCCAATACAGTTGTTCAGTCTGCTTGAATACTTCATGTCATTATTATGTTGTTGTTATTGAGCAAAAAATAGTCTATTACAAAGCAAACTGCATCATGCCCAGACACCAAAAAAAAAACCCAAACCCCTAAAAGATTCCATACAAAATATGGTAAATTTAAAGGGCATAAATTAGACTTTAGACATCAAGTGTCTGTGTGGTGGTTTTAAGGCTATACCTTTAATTTCTTCTCACAGAGTTTGAGCAGAAAAGTGAAAGAATGTAAATAAATCACTATTGGGTGTAAGAAAGCAAAATAATAATTATTCTAAACACTTCCATTGGAGAGAGAGAAATGTTTAAGTGTCAGTACTCAAAGTACAGGCAGTCTCTGTCTTTCTGTCTGGCATTTCTCTGCTGGGCAGTCTGCTGGCTTTGGGACACACACTTGCATACTGACCTTGACAAGCTAAGTTTAACAGCCTCTCTGCTTCTTGGCTTTCTTCCTTCTGCCAGGTGGGATCTGGGGAAAGCAGGGAGGGAAGAAGTGTGGTCCCTCTGGGGCCAGGGGGCTTTGTTGTGTTTTTCTGTTGATTGTACACGTTTGTAAATGTTGTGAATAGTGTATATGTGTACATATTCATTGCATTTCATTATAGATTGTAGTTTGCCTGTAAATACAGCTGCATTTGCTTCTGAACTGAGTTAGCCTGGTTATGGTTAATGTGGGAGGGGAATTTCAGCCCACCACACTGTAACAGTCTGGAATGTGCTCCTTCACCCACAGAAGACAATTCCCTCTATGGCTAATGCATCTGAGATTCTGTATTAAACTTGGTTCTTAAGTATTTATCTAAGTATAATAATGGAAAATACATATTTCTTTTTTTCTTACCTTAATGTTTTTTAATGTAATGTTTTCAAGTGCAAATCTTCATGAACATTCAATCGTTAAATGTAAACAATTAATCAGGAGAGGAAATTCTGTTAACAAATAATGTCTATGATTGGACCTAAGAAAAAAGCTTTTGCTGACAGGGACTGTAATACCACTGTTACAATGGAAGGCTTATTATCAATTGTAGCTACCAGACTATAACTGGTGGGCCACATACAAATGAATAGGTATGATTTGAGTTTGAAATGTCACGGCACTCTTAGTACTCTCCTAATGGCTGTTCTTGAAAACAATTTCAGAAAATTACAAATTAATTTTAAAACAAGAATAGCCTTTGCTGTATAGAATATTAGAAGCATTATCAAATTAAAATTCATTATAGCTACCAAATCAAGGTCAACTTCCTTGTACAGTATATGATGATTTTGGCATGGTGCTGCGAGAGCAGCCTGTAAGATTTTGTACCTGCTCAATTGTTAGTGTTTAATTTGCTCATTAGTTTTGAAGTTAGTTGAAAAGCATTATTCTTGTTAAATAGTGGCTGTACCAATATTGCTGTGCAATAATTTTGGGACCAGATTTTTTGTTTGTTTTGGGTTTTTTGTTTTTAACATTTATCTGCATGGATTCCTTTAAAGAAAATGATTAAAAATTGGAGGAAGTTCTGCTCTTAAAGCTGGGCAGGAAAACTCAGCACAGCATGTGGGATTAAATTCATTAAATTAAATTTTAAAAGCAGTGTCTTTAGTTGGTATGTGACTAGGTCATGATAAACTCTGGTGAGCCAGGCAGCCTTCACCTATTCTTAAGGTTACTGATATCAGAGAGTCAGGATAATCTGTGGTGTTACAGTGTGAGAACAGGAATCCCCCTCCCACACTGACAATAACCAGGCTAACTCAATGTGGAAAAAAATGAAGCTGTATTAACAGGACAAAACTACAATCTATGATGAAATGCAATGAATATGTAGAAATACACACTATTCGCAACATTTACAAATATGTACAATCAACAGAAAAACACAACAAAGCCCCCTGGCCCCCCTTGAGGGGCTGTGCTTCTTTCCCAAAGGGCCTCCCTCCCATGCCCCCCCCCGCACCTCCCACAGAGAAAGCAAAGAGGGAAGAAAGCCAATGAAAGCCGAGAGGCTGTTAGACGTAGCTGGTCAAGGTCACTATGCAGCTCTGTGTTATCTTCAGCCAGGAAATGAAGCAGGCAGACAGACTGAGAGAAGACGGACTGTGAGTCTTACCTGACCTTGTTTTGAGTACTGATTCTTGAACATTTCTATCTCTGCAATGGAAGTGTTTAGAATAATCATTACTTTGCTTTCTTACACCCAATAGTGATTTATTTACATTCTTTCACTTTCTCTGCTCAAACTTTGTGAGAAGAAAAATTAAAGACAGTCTTAAAACCATCTCATGTGGCAACTGTAAAACACTATCAGCTGTGAAAATGTGTTAGTCTTGAGATTTTTCATAGAATAGGACAGTGAATGCACAGTGTAGAGAAACACAGTAAATTTATCTAAATTTTGGAAAGGCAGTAAAAGATTGCTATCTTATGAAAATCACACTGTTCACATACATCCATTAGACCAGACGCATTTCACCTGATTCTTAGAGCAAATCCTTCAAAACCTTAAAATGTCTAGGCTTCTAATGAGGATAAAAGTTTAACAGAGAACAGGATTAGTCCAGCTATCTGAACTTAACAAAGACTTTTGTTATAAATCAGATGAAATTGTTAAATGTTACTAGATGATGTATACTGAATCAAAAATCTCATCAGAAGCAGTAAACAGCTCGAAGCTTGCTTAACAGCATAATAGACACAACATGGGTTTGTTGTGGAAATCTCTTCCGGTTAGGTCACGCAGGCAGGATCAGGGATGGTCACAACATCTGGTAAAACTGTTTCCAAAAGATCTGTGCCAACCCAGACAGAGGTCCCACATAAACGTGCAGGTATCCAGACTCCTGGCTGTAAGGAGTGCCAGAGTCTCTCACTTCTCATGGCAGACTGCAGGGACTACACCTGTATTTGCTGTGAGCGAGTGGGTGACCTTCTCTGTCTAGTGGCTGAGCTGAAGGAAGAATTTGAAAGGCTGCGGACTAAGGGAGTGCTAGAGGGAGCTGGACCATCAGAATCAGACTCTGCCATCCTTCAAACAGTTCCATCAGCCATGTAGTAGTCAGGACACTAAGCACTCCCTAATCTCTTTCCAGCTTCCCAAACAGAATGACTCAGAAGCTGGAGAGCAATGGGGACAAATTCCTCCCAAATGCACCAGGTGTGGCACCCCAAAACGACTGAACCCCGTCAGGTGTCCCTGTATAATAGATTTGCTGTTCTTAGTGAACCTGTTTCCACCAAAAACAATGTTCAGCAAGTGAAGCCAACAACCAGCAGCTATGAAAGCTTGTCTAGTTTACGTCGTTCAGAGAGGCTAGGAGTGAGCAAACCTACTGTCAAAACATCTGCAGTCAAGAAGAGACACTGGGTGCTTGTCATCAGGGAATCGCTTCTGAAGGGTGTTGAGGGTCCTGTATGCAGACCTGATCTGCTCTTTAGGGAAGTCTGCTGCCTACCTGGGGCCAGGGTCAAGGACGTAGTAAGAAGACTTCCTACCCTGATCCGCCCAACTGACTACTACCCATTGTTGGTTTTCTAAGTAGGCAATGATGAAATTTCAAAAAGAAATTTGAGAACAATGAAGAAGAACTTCAGAGCCCTGGGACGAATGGTTAAGGGGTCAGGAGCACAACTAGTATTTGCTTCTGTCCCCCTGCTAGCTATGCCTAATGAAAATCCAGCAGATTAATGTCAGGCTGTGGGTCAACGGCAGGTTTTTGGGTTCTTTGATCACAGGCTACTCTACAAGACTGAAGGCCTGCTGACTATAGAAAAAACCTGCTTGTTTCTGAGAAGAAAAAGGAATCCTGGGACAAGAACTGGCAGGGCTGATTGATAGGTCTTTAAACTAATTTCAAAGGGGGAAGAGGGAAAAACGAGCCTCACTGAGGACATTCCTGGGACAACTGTGAGGCAGGGTACCAGCTCCACTGCTGTCCCAGGGGCTGTAGGGGATAGTGGATTATGTGACACCCAAAATGGTAACAGATACTCCTCTGCTAAGTCTCTCAAGTGTCTATATACCAACACAAGAAGCATGGGGAATAAGCAGGATGAACTGGAAATCTGGATGCAGTCATAGGGTTATGATCTTGTTGCAGTTACAGAGACATGGTGGGTCAGCTCCCATGACTGGAATGTGGTTATGGACGACTATCAACTATGTTCTTTTCAGGAAGGACAGGCTGACAAGGCGAGGTGGTGGAGTTGCTCTCTATGTGAATAAGCAACTAGAATGTGCTGAGCTCAACCCAGGGGGAGATGATAAAAGCGTTTAAAGCTTTTGGGTAAGAGTGAAGGGACGTACAAACCTGGGTGATATGGTTGTGGTGTTTACTGCAGACCACTGAACCAGGAAGAAGCTACTGATGAGGCCTTCTACAGGCAGCTGGAAGTAGCCTCAAGATCAAGTGCCCTGGTGCTTGTGGGTGACTTCAACCACTCAGATATTGGTTGGAAAGATCACAGAGCCAAGCACAAACAGTGCAGTGCACTGATGACAACTTTCTCCTGCAAGTAGTTGAAGAACCAACAAGGAGAAGTGCAATGCTGGACCTGATATTAACAAACAAAGAAGGAAGGACTGGGTGTAGATGTTAAGGTTGGGGATAATCTTCTTTGCAGTGACCATGACATGTTAGAGTTTAATATCAATAGACAAAGAAGCAGGGTGATAAGTAAAATGTCAACTCTGGACTTTAAGAGGGATGACTTTCCCCTCTTCAAGACTCAGTAATATCCAGTGGACTAGGGCTCTGGAAGGAAGGGGGTGGTTAATATTCAAACATTACCTCCTCCAAGCTCAAGCAAAATGTGTTCCCTTGGAAAAACACATCAAGAAAGTGAGGCAGGAGACCTGCATGGATAAGCAAGGTACTCTTAATAAAATTAAAAAATAAAAAGGAGGTTTACAATATGTGGAAAAAAGTACTACTCAATTGGGAGGATTATAGAGATATAGACAGAGAATGTAGAGATGCAAAAAGGAAAGCCAAGACCCTCCTGGAACTGAATCTTGCCAGAGGGGTGAAGGAGAACAAGAAGAGTTTTTTCAAATACATCAATGATCAAAGGAAGAGCAGGCAAAAGGTGGGCCCATTGCTGAACGAGATGGGAGACACAGTAACTGATAATGCAGGGATGGCAGAGTTGCTGAATGCCTTCTTTGCCTCAGTCTTCACTCCTAAGACCAGCCCTCAAGAACCTCAGTCTCTAGAAGCAAGGGAGCAGAACTGGAGAGATGTGGACATTCCACTGGCCAGTCAGGACAGGGTTAGAGATCTCTTACACTATCTCAAGACACACAAATCCATGGGCCCTGATGGGATGCACCCACAAGTGCTGAGAGAGCTGCTGATACTGTTGCTGAACCTCTCTCCATCATCTTTGAAAAGTCCTGGAGAACAGGAGAGGTGCCTGATGACTGGAAGAAAGCAAATGTCACTCCAGTCTTCCAAAATGGCAAGAAGGAGGATGCAGGCAACTACAGACCAGTCAGCCTCACCTCCATCCCTGGAAAGATGATGGAGCAGCTCCTCCTGGAGGTCATCTCTAACCACATGGAAGACAAGAAGGTTATCAGGAGTAGCCAACATGGATTAACCAAGGGGAGATCCTGTCTGACTAATGTGATAGCCTTCTATGAGTTATGACCAAGTGGGTAGATGAGGGAAGAGCAGTGGATGTAATATATCTTGACTTCAGTAAAGCTTTTGATACTGTCTCCCATAAAATCCTCATAGAAAAGCTCAGGAGATGTGGCATAGATGGCTGGACAATGAGGTGGATTGCAAACTGGCTCCACAACAGAGTTCAGAGGGTCTTCTTCAGTGGCACAGAGTCAACTTGGAGGCCTGTGGCAAGTGGTGTTCCCCAAGGATGGGTACTGGGTCCAGTTTTGTTCACTATCTCTATCAACGACCTGGATGAGGGCATTGAGAGTACCCTCAGCAAGTTCACTGATGATACAAAACTGGGGGGGGCTTGGCTGACACCTGTCAGGCTGTGCAGCCATCCAACGTGACCTGGACAGGCTGGAGAGCTGGGTGCAGGCAAACCTCATGAAGTTTAATAAGATGCAAGGTCCTGCATCTGGGGAGGAATTTCGACTGAGAGTCCTGGGGCTATTTAGTGTGTATAAATAGCTGAGGGGTGGGTGTCAAGTGGAGGGGGCCAGGCTCTTTTTGGTGGTTCACAGTGATAAGACAAGGAACAATTGGTTCAAACTTGAACATAGAAGATTTCACCTAAGCATGAGGAGAAACTTCTTTACAGTGAGGGTGATGGCTGCCCAGGGAGGTTGTGGAGACTTTCAAAACCTACCTGGATGCATTCCTGTGTGGACTACCCTAAGTGATCCTGCTCTGGCAGGGGGGTTGGACCTGATGATCTCTTGAGGTCCCTTCCAGCCTCTGATACCCTGTGATACTGTGAAATCAATGCACTCCACAGCTGCACTACCTGATTCCCGGCATGATTGACGGATGAGTCAGCTTCATGTGTTACAGTCAGATGTCAATTTACAGAAATATCACTGAAGTAATTTTCAAGATATCTTTTTTCATTCAACTAAATATTGTCTGCTGTCCAGAATTGTGAAGCTGGTAAAAATGATTTAGTGTATCAGCATCTAATGTTGCAAATCAGCATAGTACTCAACATTTTATTCAAATGTAGCCTTTACAATGCAATATACAATTACGACTTAGCTTCTACATAATTTAAGAATATTGAGCAATAAAATTGCTGACTTATACCTTGAAGATAGAACAAAAAGAAATTTTGTTATGAAACCAAGTTTCATTGCTGGGAACTTTCAGATCCTTATTTTTCTCTTACTTGTGTTTATTGAAGTTTCTATATGAAGCTCAGGACTTCATTTACTCGTTACTGCAGAGCTGTCAAAGTCTAGTACAAACTCCCAGGGCAATACAGCTAAAATGACCTAAAATACTTCAGGGAAATCTGGGGGGAAAGCTTAGATTTTTTTTCACCCAGCATGTCTTTCTTATGAGGGAAAAGTAATTTTGGGCTGAAAATATTCAAAATGCGGAACGCATTGCCTCTCTCTGACCAGTATGCATACATAGTCATGAAACTGCTTCTTTCTTCAACTGTAAAGAAAAAAAGGAAGGGAAAAAACAATTTAGATTAGAAAACACCCCTTTCCCTTTCCCAGAATTTATTACTGCATTAAAACTGGAGCTCTCTTCAGTCATATTTTCTCATTCATCTCTGTGATTGTTTTAACATCTCTTACTCCTTCATTGCCCCCTAACTCCTACCTGCATTTGCATTTTTTTCTGGTAGATTTCTGTCTTTAAATTTTGTGGGGTTTTTTGGTTGGTTGGTTGTTGTTGTTTTGTTTTCTCAGAGTTGTATGACATTCCATGTGAAGTGCTTCTCTTCAGTGTTCCCATGGCTTTAGTTAAAACTTCTACATGCTCAAAAGTTCACATAGATGCATCTGGCTTCATGGATGGTACTATGCTCTTCTCTAAGACCTCTGCTTCTTAAGAAAGAGCCTTGCTCTACTACTTGAACTTTGTGAAGAAAAGTTAAAGGCACAGCCTTTAAAAACATCACGGGTTTGGTTTTGTGTTTTTGGTTTTTTTTTTTGTTATTTGTTTTGTTTGGGTTTTCACTTGTTTGGGATTTTTTATTTGTTTTGTTGCTGTTGGGTTTTTTTTAATGGTAAGTGAAATTCTCAATCATTTATTTGAAGTATATTTAAAGACTCAGTCCTGGCTGGTGGAATGATGGGCTGGCTGCCTTGGTGGAACAGGGAAGGGGTAGCATGTGTCTTGCCACTGGAGTGAGAACAGTGAATGTATAGGGACACTGAGCAGCTAGCAACAAAGAGCTACCCTTGTGAAAGACACCAAAAAACTGTGTGCCAAGAGGTAACTTGGAGAGCTACATTTTTACTTTTAATGCACCCAACTTTTGATACTTTCTTAATGAGCACAAACTATTACCAGCAGACTGATTCCAAATTAGTTAATTAATATGAGAGGTTAATATGAGAGTTCTCTGTTGGAGATGGTCCCAATACTGTTCTTTGAAGTTTGGAGTATTGAAGAGACGTCTGTATGCAACATTCAAATGTTTATAGGAAAAGCAGTTATATTTCAACACCAGCTACTAAGATGGTTTGTTTGGAAAGGCAAGTGTAAGTCAGCTCTATTGCTTAAACCATCTCCACTTTGGTGTATTTCCTACTGTTCCTACCTGACAATTACACATTTCTGAAAGGGAATAATATTTCACTTTCAAGTTGTACACAGTTCACATTTTTAAAGCGATCTGGGCATTTTACTCTCTTCAGAAATGTCTAATCTCCATTTTCTGAGGGATTTAATCCTTTAAGAATCCAGGGATTAGTCTTGCTCCAGGTTAGGGCAACTGTCTATGTGATCTATGCATATATGACAGATGTTGGAGCTACTACAGTCAACAAGCAGGTAGTCAATACTGTCAAAGTAGCTTGATGATCAATTGGGCTCATTATATGGACATAGCTAGTGAGAGCTAGCTGAACAATCCATTTAAAGAGAAGAAAAAAAAAAAAAAGTAGTGTGTTGTTGTCATCTGATCTGCAAACTTGGTCTGTGTGCTTTTGCTGTGCCTGTCTGCAGATTTAAAGGAAGAGCAAGCACATTACAGTGTTCAATCACTACATATTTCTAAGGCATTTTGGGTGTGAAAGGAATTGTAAATGTCCTGAAAGATGAGAACTTATTTCCTCCAAAATCCACATACTGCTGTGGTCTTTTTACCACAGATGCATACTTCTTTTAAAAGTTATTGTACATTGAAAATTCAGAGTTAGTTCTTGATTGTTGAAAGTATTTCTAGTGAAACGTTCAGATGCTTTTCTCACATTTATTATAGTTCAGGTAAAATTTTTCTAAGAATGACTTATCTGCTGTGAAAGGAACAAAAAGGCAAGTTTAGGGTATGAACAATTGCATTCAATATGCCAAAAACCCAGAGAAAATCAATCAGATCTCTCTATCAGATTACATTCTTTCAAAATCTTTCTAAGTAGGACTATAATGGCAACATTTCAAAGTATTTCCAACACAGAGAACAGAACTCTATGAAAAATATTAACATATACTCTGTGAAATATATTGTACTTTCATTTGACTCATCCATGAATTGAAGGTGGTTTAGGTGCCTGGACGGAATGTCCACTTCTACACTTCCATTTATAAATCCTTCTAATTACATATACATGCACTCAGATACTGAGACAGTTTCATATTGTTTGTATATCTGTGCAAAATGTTTTAATGAATGTACCTTTGTCTTGGTTGTTTATAAGGCTAGCAAACTTGGATTACTCCGTTGTAACTTTCCAAGTTTGTGTCTATTCTTAAAGTCTCTTTGGAAGTTGCCCACATTTGGCCATTACACTGGATGAACCATTTTCTGGTCTAGGATAAATGAGCTTACATGTATATAATCTGTCTATGTTTGATGATGTTGTAAACCTGGTGCTTTTCATAACTTCTTATGTGATTCCATAACAGATAACTCAGTTTGTGAGTCCCTTCTTGATGTCCTCCTGCTCAAAGGAACTGAATCTCTGTGTTTATATTTCCTAGACACTAGTAAACCTCATGTGTTCATGTTTTCATATTAGGATTGTCTTTCTCCTATGCGGTCTAATCTGATTGAAATAGTTAACTCTTAACTAAATTAGTCAATGGAAGAGTACCTCTTCAGACTGGTACTTGGTGCAAGTACTAGATTAAGAGTCTATAGTTCATTGTGCCTGTTTCAGTGATTATATAAAGAGAAATGAAAGGAGGAACAGCCAGAATCTTTCTCTGTCAGTAACGACTTTTTCCTGATCTATTTTTTGAGAAAGACAGATATGTTAGGTATTTTTTCTTTATGTGGTTTCTTACCATTGCACTTTTTCTAATTAAAACAGGAAGTATGAATTATTGTTTTGAAACATTTACTAGGACATTAATATGCCTTAACAGATTTTGCAAAATAAAATAATAAATCTATAGTATGATACTTCTCAAAACAGTACAGGTATTTACAGCTTAACATTTACTCCTATGTGTATGATTTTATAATCTTCTGGGTCATAGTAAAATATGTTAGAAAGTGTTAAGTCCTGTTCAAGTATACTGGTGATTTCTGTGAAGATGTTTATATATATTTTTTTTAAATTTATCAAATGAAGTATTTGCAGTAGTTAATCACTGAACTACAACTTAAATTCCTTGTGTGTTGTGAGTCACCAAAACCATAGGCACCTTACTGCACATTTCACGAGTTTTCTCTTGTAAGATGCACATGAGTTACGCCATTTACAGAGACCTGACTCAGTGAAGCTCTGCCATTTACTGGCTGCTGCTACCATTGAACCACTATGTTTTTGAACTTACTATATTATTTCGTCTTACCAAAAGTTCACTAACCTAACAAACAGTTCTGTTTGTCCCTGTTCTGGTCAGAGCCTGAGCTATTTCTCTAGACCAGAGGAATGACCTAGTTAAGGAAGTGTTATTATTTCAGGTGCAGTTGATCAAAATGATCCAGACGGGTTCTATTGTTTTGAACACTAGAGGGCATGAAAGCATGTTTCCAGGGAGAGAAACGCTCGACAAGCAAGCTAATGCTTTTGTTATTTCAAAACCCGTGGGAAGCTGAATTGGTTTACAGCATCACAGAATCACTCAGAACTGAAGGCACTTCTGGAAATTCTCAAGCCCAATCCATCTACTTAAGCAGGGTCACCGGCTCTAGGGTAACTTGCAAAGCCAAGCCTTGCCTCTATTTCGTACTGTTCCATAAGCAAATCCATACTATATACATTAGAACCTTTAAAATAGTATTTTCAGTATAAAACTAAATAAAACTCTTCATCTTATATTGCAATTCTTTTGTTAGTATCGTGTGACTAAATAAGCCACTAATGCTGAAGGAACAAAGTATAAATAGCATTTTTTTCAATTTTCAACGACTTAAGGAGAAAATAAATGGGGCTAAAAATACTGAAGAAAATAAAAATAATAAAAAATACTTTTTTTCTACCTGCAATTTAATTCTCTGTTTAAAGATGCAGTTTATATTATCACATTTTTTATTATGTTAGTCACGCATTAAGCAAGATTCCACTCCTAGTCCAGATACTGGTTTCCTTTTCAGTTTAGATTCAATTAGCTAAGTTCTCTACCTCAGCTTCCATTTTTATGAAATGAGAAAATGCTTTTTTACTTCCAGACAGAGAATGTGGTTTTTAATAAGATGGTGGAAAAACAAACAAAACAAAACAAAACAAAACAAAACAACCCACAACCAAAACAAAATAACAATCAACAAATATAGTTAAATATAGTTAAAGTGATATTTAATAAGTAGTTTCACAAATGAGGTTCTGTTTGAATACAAAATGTACAGTATGCTGATTTGGTCAGTTTATTCAGGAAAACCTTAGCACTTCCTGGGAAGCTTGCATCTTAAATCAAAGCTTACATGTTTTAGACAAGAGAACTACCATCACTCTTTTCTTGCAGGCAACTCTCCTGTGTTTTTTGAGTGGTTTTGTTTGCCTTGTTGACTGCTGTTCCACTCTATGCATTTTCATAAGGTATCTTTTTCAAGGAGGCTAAAACAGAACCACAGTTTGCTAAATCATTAGGAAATGGATCCTGGCCAGCCTCAAAGCCTTCCTTCTAATGTTTCCTTCCTTTTCAATAAGATTTTTCTACATAAACCATATGTCCCCACTTAAGAACTTACTTGAAAATGTCTGCTGTCTTTGAAAGAAAGATTGACTTGTCTAGCTAAGCATCAGGAGAACTGATACATGCTTTTTAACAGTCACAAAAGCAAAGCTGAGTTGCAAAGCCTTTAAGACTCAGATTTCCCAAGCCTTGCTGGCAATGTTAATACTATCTTCTTGTGCTTGGGCATTAAAATAGGATCTTTATTTCCATTTGTACAAGAGATCACTTAATGCTATACATGATGCTAACCGAATTTCTTTTATGTGTTAACAGTAAATTCAGTAAATCGAAATGTAGACTATATAAATTTGATTCTTCTACTTTTCAGTACTGTCCAAAGCTGTCCCATTTTTTCCTTTGTCCAAAGGGAGGACTTATCAATTTAGCTCTGACCTAAGAGGCTGTGATGCTGCTTCTGTTGCAGTCAGCTAGAAGCAGAATGGATTCCTGCCAAATAGTTCTTGAAATCCCAGTAAAAACATAGGATTGGAAGTGTTCAGGACAAGGAATTACTCTAATTCATGATTCTCTGACAGGTCTTTGAGGAATCAGAGGGTTATTTAATGTCCCTAGGAAAAACTGAAAGCTTTCCTAGGCAATTTGATAAATGTACATTTCATTTGTGAAATCCCCTTTCAATAAACCAGCCCTAAACATGAGTCAGAGGTGCCTGGTAATCGTTTACATGAGCTCTTCAATTTCGTTTGTACTAAAATTAGGTTCCTCAGTAATTCTTGAGATGCCATTTGTCCTTGAAGAGTATCAGCATCGCTTGAAAGAATAGATAAGCAGATGAGTTTTTATTTAAGCAATTACTTTAAAAATATTGGTCATAACATATATTAGGGTAATATCTATTTGTTTTGTAAAATAATTGTGTTTTTTTTTTAATTATTATTTTAACCATACAGTAGATTTGAAAATTATCAGGAATAAGAGGATTTGTAATACCACAATATTTAATATGGATACCTTTTTAAAACCTGTACTTCCAGCTGGCTTTTACAGAATGTTGTAATTTATAACTCTTTAAGCTGCAGATCAGTGGGCAGTGCTTGTGTAATGACCATAGATGAAAATATAATTCTCTATCAGTGATACTATCTGCCTGTACAGACTGCAGGAGTTTCCAATTAATTAACAGCCTTGCTCAGTAAAAGGTCTCTGTGCAAACTCCAAAGAAAACTTGACTAGCCAAATTGCAATAGTCTTAACATTCCTGACTGGCCTAGCACTTTCATTTCCTTCATGATTAAACCAACTTATTTCTGAGCTGAGGACTTGCCTGGCTTTCATTCTGATACTTCATTCTTGAGGCTGCCTGTCATCTATAGTAGGCAATGTCCATATGCATGTTTAATAAAAGAGCTATCTGTTTAGCCTGGTACATTTTTGACATCCCTCATCCTGTCCGTGATATTACTACTTTAGGAAAGAATTCATAGATTCATAGAATGGTTTGGGTTGGAAGGGACTTTAAAGATTTAGTTCCACCCTCCACTAGAAGCCTCATCCAACTTGGCCTTGAACATCAACAGGGAAGGGGGCATCCATGACACCCCTGGGCAACCTGTTCCAGTGTTTCACCACTCTCACTGTAAAGAATTTCTTCCTAATATCCAGTGTAAATCTGCTCTCCTCAAGCTTCAATCCTTTCCCTCTTGTCCTATCACTACAAATCCTTGTAGAAAATCCCTTCCTGGCTTTGTTGTACGTCCCTTTCAGGTACTAGAAGGCCTCTATGAGGTCTCCCTAGAGCCACCTTTTCTCCAGGCTGAAGAACCCCAACTCTTGTATCCTGTCTCTTTAGGGAAAGTGCTCCTCTGATCATCTTCCTGTCACTCCTCTAGACCTGCTTCATCAGTTTGATTTCACAGTTTTTTAATCTTAGATACATTTACCTCTCCACGTGGTTTGCTTCCAGCCCAGAAATATTCATTTTACTTTCTGAGCAAGAGGTTTCTGCTTCATTGCATGGCATTAGTGCAATGATAAGAGCACATAACTTCCTTTCACTATGAAATTAGTCATCACTATTTAACAGTCATTTCCACACACAAGTGTATGAGAGACCTCAAATAGTCCATGGCTGATGAGACAAACCCTTCATACATGCATCTCAAATCACGTTACATTATAATGCGTAAAACTAGTGCTAGCAAAAAATTACATTACTATAATGTTGCTGAAGTGACAAAACTTACATTTTGTTATGTGTTCAGAACTTTTTTCTATTTTTTGCAGAATCAATGTGTGAGTATTTGTGTGTGCTTGTTTTTATGTCTTCCTTTACGAAAATTTTGAACACTGATTTTAAATAAAATTAATGGTTTTATAAGAATCTGGAGATAATTTTGCTCCTGGAAATTCATAACTGTAGTAGAACAGATATCTTTTTATTATTTATACATAACAAGATACATATAACACTATAAAGCTACTGTTTTAACAGTAGGGCTGCAGGCTACACAGACTCTTTACAAATCACAAAAAAAATTCTTACAAGACAGTATTCTTGTGAATGCTCAAACCTCAAGAATAGTATCAGTGCTACAACCCCCAAACTGTTATCCAAGTGAAAAAAACTGACAGAAATACTCCCAATTAGCCACATATAAATCAGATTTTCTTTCTTTTTTTTTTTTTTAACTGAAAGAACTGCAAAATTAACATTAAACCCAACAAGAGATGATAAGTAATAATCAGAAAGAATTTGCAGTGGGAAATGATACTAGTCCTGAGTAGAATCTTATTTAAGCTGAACAAATTATAGACACAATGTACTTTTTTCTTCATAGTTAGTCCCCAGTGAAAGAATTTGTAATATTTTTGGTTTTATTTATTTTTTTAATCTGTCTTTTAATGCAGTCCTTATTAGAGCCTCTCTCTATTTTTCCTGTAGAACTCATTGCTATAAAGTCTCCCTGGAGACTTATCTTCTCAAAGCTGAGCAACCACAACTCTTAGCTTGTATGCACAGGGGCAGGTGTTCCAGGATCCTGATCATGTTTGTGGCCCTTTTCTGTACCTACTTGAGCAGGTATTTGTTACGCTGGATGCCCCAGAGCTAAGCACAGTGCTTCAGGCTGGGTTTCATGAGAGCAAAGTATACTTGGCTTCCTCAACCTGCTGGCCATCTTTCTTGTAATGCAGCCCAGAATGCAACTAGCTTCCTGGGCTGTAAGTGCATATTGTTGGTTGATGTCCAGCTTTTCATCTACTGGTATCCCCAAGTGTTTTTTCCACAAGGCTGCTCTCAATCCATTCATCTTCCAGGCTGTATTAATACTTGGGATTGCCCCAGCCCGTGAGCAGGATATTGCATTTGGCCTTGTTGAACCTAATGAAGGTATGCCTTCCCTCCAGCATGGCAACACCACAGATTGGTGTTGTCAGCAAACTGCTGAGGGTGCAATCAATCCCACTGTCCATTTCCCTGACAAAGGCGTTAAACAGCACTGGTCCCATTACCAACCCCTGAAGAACACCACTCCTCAGTGATCTCTACTTTGGTATCTCATTTATTCAAGTGATTTAATTCTTGTTTTGTCAGTTATCTTACATACCTATCTTGATAATGACAAGAGTGGGGAAAAAAAGCTGGAAAATTTTCTTGTCTGTAATAAAATGTGCATAAATGTTATTAAACTGTTTAGAATTCAGATTGTGCAAGCCATCACTTTGAAACAGTCAGTAAATATTTGATTTTAGCAACGTAATATTCAGTGGCATTTTGTTTGGATATGTCCAACTAAACCATCATCCAGTGTTTGAGAGCAGAAGCAATAACTCTGGGAGAAGCATCTGTAAAATACTGTATTCTAAAGTCCTCTGCAATGACCCCAGTTTGAACTCCTTCAGAGTTTCCAGTTTTTGATAAGTAAGCATGAAATAAACAACAAAGTTCATATATTGGTATTGTTGAAATAGTAACTGTAAGACTGTAAGATCCTTTTTTGTCAAAGTATTACACTGCATACAATAGATGAATACACAGGACACAGGCTTTGGACACAGTACACCAAATGAGCCTGAAGGGAGCATACAGGAAAGCCCTATTACTTTCCACAGTTTGCAAAGAGTATTACCTAGGTAGGACACAGAACACCACAAAACTACCAATGAAATGCAAAGAGTAAATTATTCTTGTTTCCTTGCCAACCAGAGGTTCTCCAATGCAGCACCTGGGCAGAAGTCCACAAGCAGTAATGCAGGCACCACAGAAGTTGGACCACACTAGAGGATCACCAAACTTGCTGTTTGGAAGCATAATTTACCACTGTGCTTTGATCTTACCCATACCAGGGCAGGAATCTCAAGCATATTCTATATCCTTGATATAGAATATATATATATATATATATATATATTATATATATATATATATATATATATATATATATATATATATATATATATATATATCCTTGATATAGAATATCCACAGATGTTCTACTTGTCCAAAATACAAGGCCAAACAACAGTATGATACATCTGCAAAACATTTGAGCGTGTTTATAGTCCTCCTCACCAATCTTCTGTTATTTTCCCACACAAAATATTATGCCTAAGTGGTTGTATTTTTTTCTGTTCCCCATGTCTACTACTATTTCCTCTGTCAAAACAGCAACCAGTGGTCCTGTACACTTTGCCAGGTTGCTCAAGAGGTGGGTGGTTGGGTTGTAGCCCCTTTGGCCCCTTGGTGTAATGCGCAGCTAATGTAGTGTCCCTCCCACCAGCCACCCAGGATATCATGTCAAATGCAGCTGATGATGCTGACCTAGGAATTTGTCACAAGTTGCATCTGATTGACAAGATCAAGGCATGAGAGGGAGGTTACTTAAAGAAACTGTGTTAGAAGTCATAGCGTTCAGGTCCTGGCTATATTTCTGGCATGTGCTGTGTTGAACAGCATGATCTATAAGACATTCCACTGCTGTAGTGTGTTTGCAGTGTATGACCCAAAGCATTAAGCTGAATCAGAGTGAAGTAGATATCTCTGCAAAAGCACTCTTGCCACCACTGGGGAGCCCCCAGGCCACAGTCCTCTAAAAAGACTTAATTGAACTTTAAATACTTTGAGAGGAAATTAGGAAAAAAACTTGTCCCTTTGAGTTCCAAATTGTGTCAGGATACAACAGGGAAAAAAGAACTGAGTCCATAAAGATATTTATGCTTACCAACAGACCTGCTTACTGCCAAGATCTTCTACATTTAGGTGACTTTAACTGAAAAAAAGAAGTTTAATTTCAAATGAGTTTGTGTAAGTTTTACATTTTTAACTCTGAAAAATATTATCGTACTATTCACTTTTGTAAACCTTTTCCAAAAAAATAAATTAAAAAAAATAATTAAAGTTTACATATCTGACAGAACAGTGACACAAATATTTCTGTAATAATTCACTCTGTAGCTCCTGTAAATTTGAAGTAATAGGTAATGACATACTATAAGTGGTGCTACTGAGCAGCTAGGAGTGCGAAGCTGATGTCCCAATATCTATTAAAAGTGTACAGCCCAAGCTGCAATTACAAAACTTCATAGAGTGTCAAAGATACTACACTAGGAATGTTTATTACAGTATTTCTGTAGAGAACTGGATTATCGGCAAGCACAATGATCAGTTTTACCTCTTTTATATAAAACTCACTTTACTAACACTACTCAGCAATTTTATTTTCCATAAAAACATTGCCTACAAATAATAATGTCAGATCACTTTATGTTCTTGACTGCTTCTAGAAATTATTTTCTTTTTGTATGAATGAAAGGAAAAAAAAATAAACCAGGAAGAGCCTAGAAACTTATCTGTAAAATTCAAGGCATATTCTAGAGTTATTTGCTACTTTGTTTCCTTGAATGTCCATACAGCCTGTGATTTGTTGTGATACAGTGATCTACTGTGTGTCACTATATAATGACAATAAGTGAGTTTGATATCAAGGTATAAATTTAGTCCATCGTAATCTTGTAAGTAGCTTATTTCTATGACCATATTGTGATTGGCTGCATTAACAGGTTTAGTGCTTTAGTGAAGGGGAGGGCACTAAGGAGGAGAGAAGATAGCTCATAATAAGCAGTTTGTAATTATAAAAATGCAGCCTACCTTGGTTTTACTTGCCAGCAGAGAAGTACAGTCTTTGGCAAGAATCACATACAGTTTTGCCATTCAGGTATGTTTAAAGTGATCAGTTAATCATTCAAATTTTAATGATATTGTGATTATGAAGAAGACTATAGCTCATGATACTCAAGAGAGCACCTTACTGCCATTGTTGGAATAATCAAATTTCTATTACTATGAAAATTAGATGCTATATTATTATAATTTAATTAAATAGTGTCTATTCCTTAAACTGATCAAAAATAATGTGACTTCTGGCCTGAAAACAGTGATTTCACCTCTGCATCCCACATATTCAAAACTCATTTCATGGTGTGAAGAGATTCATTGTTACTTGAGCCTGTAGTATCTTTATCAGTGTATAAAAAAAAAAAAATTCTTTCAAAGAACAAAACATATCACATGTTTTATTCAGAAACATGTAGCTTATTATTTTAAGTTTTACCATGAAATTAGTTCATCAGATAATTGATTGACAGAAATAATTTACTTCTGGGAATTTAGTTTTCTAATTCTCTGACCTTTTCCGGTAGAGCCTTGAGTAATCCTAAATTTTAATTTTAAATTTGTGTTTTAACCTGCTCAATTTCTCCTACATCACCTTTCCTATGAATAAAAATATGTGTGTTAGTTTTGGTGCAAAGATTTCCCAAATTAGAGAACAGCCCCATTCAGAGGTGGTAAAGGAACTGTGGTGGCTTTGATGGCATGACCTCAGTTCATGTCAGAATTAAACCATAGGCAGTTTTTTGCCTTCAGTACTACTAGCACTGGGCTAAAACAATTGTGTAAAAGAGTCTGGGCTTGAATTAAAAATAAGCAAAGAAAAAGACTCACCCCAACACAACAGCAAACAAACAAACAACAAGCAAAATCAAACCAGCAAAATAAATAACAACAAAACCCCCAAAACAACCACCAAACCAGAATTATCCAAGGTAGCAGGGAACTGAGTTCAGTTCTCAAAATCAGTATTGGTAATTCAGTACAAGGAGCAATGTCTTTGAGAAAAGCTGCCAAGAGGCCTGCAAATTAGCTACCAGTCTGAGATGTGCTCAGAGTGGCTGATCTCTCATAGGTGATTAAGCTCTTTCAGAAAAGCTGCTTAATGTTATAAATTGATTCTCTTTAGAAACTGTGAGGAAGGAAGACACACTTGAAGAGAGTTAAGAGTTGAACAAAGAGGCAATAGAGAGGTTTATGGCTGTGTTTTCAATAGCAATTTTATTCCCTGGTTACAAACTCCTATCTGTGCCAGAGAGGACACATTAGGGGACATAGTGGCTTTTGCTCTGTGGTTCATTTTGAGTGTTTGGGGTTTTTTTCCTGCATATTCTTTAGCTCACTGATGCCAGCCAAAACAGATAGTTCAACTATAATCCATACTAAAAATGCCTGAAACAGACTGTTAAGAGTTTGAAGGTCTTTGCCTGGGCAGCAGTGAGTAATCAGAGCATTGGCTGTTTCTGGTCTGCTTTAGTTCTGAGGTTGTGTGCTCTTTAGTGGCTGCTGTAAGTACCCCAGAGTTTGCCATAAGAGTTCTCACTTGAATAATGCGATAAGAGCCCTGAATATAGGAAACGTTCATGCAAAGGGCAGGTCTTACGCTGCAGGAAATCCCAGTTATCCCTTCTAGCCTGTGCTCTCAGCCAGCCACATCTCTGCCAAAGCATACCGTAGGAAAAGGACATTCCCTTACACAGTTACAAGTGCTTCATGATCAGTGCAGGGCACCTCCAGCACAACTGTCTTCCTTACCCTCAGTGATACATTTTTTAGACGATTTTAGAATTAGCTTTGCCAATGGCCTTTCTGTGGGATCCTCTTGGAACCTACACCCCTCGTCCATCTCCAAGAAATAAGATGAGGCTATGTTTTTTGAAGTCCTACAGGTAGGTCTTCTGATAGCTTATGGTGTAATTAACAGTGATAATAGCTGCAACTGTGGCTCTTTTTTATTCTTCTATAAGATTATACTATATAAAGATTTGTATATGACTTGTACTAACCGTGACTCTGTTGAGCTAATAAAGGCTTTGCTGAACATGTCTACCAGGAAAACAGTAATTGTTTCTATTTAATTGGAAAATGTTATGGATAAGTGATCATGGAAGTTTGTAAGACTGCATTTTCCAAACAAATAGTAATTTTTATTCTTTTTTCTTTTTCACTCCAATCCAGAGAAAAAGTAGATTAATATTTATGCCAGTATTCTTATAGAAATACTAACTCTAAATATTATCAGTGCTTTTTATAAGTAAGTGTATTAAATGATAAATATGATGCACTGATACAGCATGCCAAATTTGAATTAGTATATGTAGTGGAGGTGCTTTTGCATAATCAGAAAACCATATTACTTAAATTATTTTTGTGTTCAACATTTTAAAAGCAAACAGAACCAATGGGAAAAAGAGAGATTATATTTTTTCATTCACTGTTCTATAAAAATACCAATGACAAGGCAGCCAATTATTTATTGTACTCCTTTTTGCAGTTGAACCAATAATGATTTTCCAACTTCCTTGCTTTTATCTATAGTTGATGCCATATAAATTTTCAGATAAAATTCCTGAGAAAAGATCCTTCCGTTTGCATGCAATGCATTGAAGAATTTACCACATATCATCTTAAAGACAGCATAACGACTTTTTAATTTTGATTGATGCATCCCTCACATTTACTTGTACGTGTGTTTTCCTTATGGTAGCAAACACTGCCTATAGAAGAAAAAAAACATAGGTACAGTCCAACTTCTCTCACAGTTTTCTTTTGCAAAAGCTAGATTGATCATGGAGATGGTTTTATGAATAAAAAAAACCCAAACAAACAAACCCCACACCAAAAAATAGAGGGATTGGAGTAGCAAAATGCAGTAGTTTTTAAAAGTTCAAAACTAAATCATATAATTAAACTGATATTCCCAGAAAGATATCTTTTCAAAGATTTTTTATTTTTTCTTAAAGAAAGCCATTTGTTTCTTTTGCAAAACATATTAATGTTTCAGAACCAAAAATTAAAAGTAGCATGTTAATATAGGATCTGATTACTTTGATGATTAACTTACATAAATATAGCACATTGTCTATAAGTTTTCAATCTAACCAAGTGAAAATAGTCTCTATAGTTGTTGATAACAGCAAAGAACTCTCATCTAAAGTTCAAGGGTATGGATGCATTTTCTCTACTCAAAGACAAAGTATTCTATGTTTGGTTTTGAGGACCTTTACAGAATTAGCATGAGGCTGAACTTAATTTTATAATAACTATGTCATAGCTGTATTATTGTCAGCCATTTTTGTACTTGCCACAATTTAATTAAACTGTAAGTTTTGACTGAGGAGAAGATTAAAAATCTTTAACATGCATATTGCTATGTCACTGCTATGGCTCCATTCACACTGGAGGCTATATTTAGAAATCTACTACAAAATTTTACAGTACTCAGTCCCTGTGTAATTTAATAACCTTGTTTATGTCAACTGACAGTTCTGCTCACGTCACTCAACTATCTGATCTCAAGAGGCTTTAGTTTCTAAAACTGAATACCTGATAGTACCATCCAGGCTTTCCATGATGAACATTGTTTAGCAAAGCATGCTGTTCCACTTGTTTTAAATTGTGAAGATTGCTGTGATTTTAAACTTTGTTTTGTTGCAGTTTTTGGTAAAAAAATAGTGTTTCTTCTGTGGAATGCTCAGAATCTATTGATTAAATGGACCATTATATTTTAATCTATGTATTTCATTTCTGGGAGATTTTGTGATGTTTTGATGACTCCTTGTAGTCAAATAGTGATTTGAGTTTCTTTGCTGATCACTAAATGCTGGGGTTTGCATATTTCAAAAGACAATGGGAGAGTCAGGCTAATGCAGGTTTTATCATAGAATCATAGAATCATAGAATCATAGAATCAGTCAGGGTTGGAAGAGACCACAAGGATCATCTAGTTCCAACCCTCCTGCCATAGGGAATTAATGTTGGAAAAAAAAAATGCACCTGGAGACAATACAGTTTTTCTGGAAAGAGCTGAAATGCAGTGCAGTCACCGAGGGGTTCCTCCTCCTCTGCCATTATCATCAAATAGACCATAGCTTAAAGCCTCAGCAAATTGTACTGAGCAAAACCAGGAATGCAGGTGAAGAAAACTGGGAGAGGTTTATTTATCAGAGTATCACAGCATCACAGTATATCAGAGGCTGGAAGGGACCTCAAGAGATCATTGGGTCCAACCCTCCTGCCAGAGCAGGACCACTTAGGGTATTCTGCACAGGAATGCATCCAGGTGGGCTTTGAAAGTCTCCAGAGAAGCAGACTCCACAACCTCCTGGGCAGCCTGTTCCAGTGTTCCATCACCCTCACTGTAAAGAAGTTTCTCCTCATGTTGAGGTGAAATCTTCTATGTTCTAGTTTGAACCCATTGTTCCTTGTCTTATCACTGTGAACCACTGAAAAGACATTGGCCCCCCTCCACTTGACATCCACCCCTCAGCTATTGATAGACATTGATCAGATCCCCTCTCAGTCTTCTCAAGACTAATCAGCCCAAGGGATCTCAGTCTCTCTTCACAGGGGAGATGATCAAGCCTCCTAATCATCCTTGTGGCTCTCTGTTGGATTCTCTCCAGCAGTTCTCTGTCTTTCTTGAACTGGGGAGCCCAAAACTGGACACAGTATTCCAGGTGTGGTCTCACCAGGGCAGAATAGAGAAGTAGAAGAACTTCCCTAGACCTGCTGGGCACACCCTAGGTTCCCCTTGGCTCTCTTGGCCACAAGAGCACATTGTTGTTCCATGGAGAACTTGCTGTCCACCAGCACTCCAAGGTCTTTGTCTGTGGAGCTGCTTTCCAGCAGGGCAGCCCCTAACCTGTACTGGTGCCTGCTGGTTTTCCTCCCCAGGTGTAGGACCCTGCACTTGTGCTTATTATACTTCATGAGGTGATTCATGATTCATTATACACCTGAAGTGTGAGTATTTACAGTACTAGATATAAAGCCAAGGCCAGGAGAGAGTATTTGACAGCTAAGGAAACTCAGGAGACCACCAAACAATTTCATAATTTCAGTATAGTTTTGCAGCATGGAGAAAGAAGAGGGAGATTTTGTGAGAGGTGTCCATCCTGCTCTCTGGAAGATGAATGTTTTTCTAGTTCAATACCAACAAAATATTTGTAAATACTTATTTTCTTAAACCTTCACAGACAAGCTCACTTCTTTTAATTCTTTTTCCAGATTTAATTTTTTATTTTTAAAACTTTGAGCTCAAGCACACCTAATTTCCTGAAATGCAGGCAGAAAGTGTTTCCTGCAATTAGTTTTGCTCAGGAAAACGCCACTAGATGTGATCATAAAAACTGAGTCCTAATAGTAGCACAGTTACCTTTTAGATCCTCCTGAGACCTCTAAAAAAGGGATGGAGTTCTGTAGAAGCCTTCTTCATGACCTCTAAATCCTGTCACACATGAATGAAGAAGAACTAAAGGATTTACAAAAATTTCCTGCACATAACTGAGATGTATGAGTAAGAACATGCTATGAGACACACAATCCTGCTAGATGCTCAGTACCTTCATCTCCACTGACTTTATGACAGGCACTTTGCAGGATTGTCCTGTTTGTCTGCATGATTATGAAGTCTCTTTTTCAGTGAAGGATTTCTGAATAACTCAAGAGTGAAAATCTGCTGAGTAAAGCCTGTTTGTGGAGATAATTTTGTAGAGATTGGGGGCTCCAATGTAAATGGAGTGTTATGGAGAAATTATACTAACAAGAAAATGTATTGCATAATCAAAGAATCAGTAAATTAGTTAAATTATTGCAGTGTCAGAACTACATCTTCGTCAAGTTAGCTGTGAAGATAAACTTCCTGAGACAGTGATCAGGAAAGAAAGAAAGGTTCTTTGTTGTTTCTTGTGAACTTCTTTTGTTCCTTTCTCTGCTTTCTTCCTGTTTTAATTCTTTGGCTACCATCTGGCTTATTTATTTGGACTAGAGGAATGGTCTCGTGGCTGAAGGTATTGCCAACACCACTTCTGCATCCAGCTGCTAACAGCATTCATACATGTAGGGGCAGATTCCCTCCTGCCAGATAAGTGCACTCCAAGCCACTAAGTTTGCAGGAGCTGGGCTGGAAAGTGGAACCTCTTGTCTCAAACAGCAATTTTCAGGAATCTGTTCTCTAAGGGGATTTCTGAATAATCTTGAAGCTTTCTTAGTGAGCAGAGTGTAATATTCTATTTTATAAACCATGTGATGAAATGAGATTAGAAACCAGATTAAAGTTCATTGTTTTGTTTATTAAGAATTAGAGTCTCCCAGCATTGAAAGCAGTGCGGTTCCTTTTGAGCAGTTATTCTTATTGTCTGGGAAATAAAATATTTGAATATATAAATGTTGACTTTTCTAGTGAGTGTTATGAGTCATACAATTGATGTCATATTCCTCTCAGAAATTCTGTAATTTATAGTATGCTATGTTACCATTAAAATAATGTTTTGTCTGTCTGAGTCAGACTTATTTTAGACAAGTCTTCATGACAAAATATCACTATATCCAATTCAGACATTTGGTTATGCTAATCTCGGGAAAAGTGGCAAAATGCTAAGGCATATTGAAAGTCAGGTTAAGTAGCAGCAGGAAAGCAGGTGCAAGTGACTCATGCTTGACTCTTGGTCTTGCTGTAGACTTACATCCCTGCCTAGAGAGTCCCTGATGATGACTAAATATAAAAAGTTTCTATATCACCTAAAACCTCAGAAAGTCAAGTCCTGGTCTGTAAGACCCAAACAGAGAAGAGAAACAAAAGACAAGTAATGTGTTCAGAAGTTTCAGCTTCTGCTTAAGTTTCCCAGTTGTGGTTAATCCTCACACAGATAGGTGAAGTGAGTAGGACAGGTTGACTCTCTCAGCATTTCTTATTGCTGCATTGAACTACTTACACTGAGTGCATACTCTGTGGGATTTGTTCTTGCTGCTGCCTTTCAAGTTAGTGTGAAATAAACAGAAAACTGAAGTATATCTATGCATATTTTATCGAGCTGTTGTTTCCCCCCCCCCCCCCCCCCCTGCCCCCCTTATTAAGTTCTAACAAAGCTGTATGAATAACCATCAGGAAATGGTGCTTTATATATAGTGAAGTAAATTATGGTGTCCTGTTTTGCTGTGGTTTACAATAAATCAGTGGTTAGGCTTTGCTGTTTGTGGCTGTGAAACAATCTCCACACCTAACTGGCCTTCCAGATTAGGCTGGGAGCAGACATTAACATCCCTTGGGATACAGAAAAAGATTACACTAACCATAAGCACCAGGAAATGCTCAGTTTGTGTTATAAAATTCAGATATCCATAGATATTTATGTTAATGTCACTACTATCTGATTTGCAATTCCCTGATGTATAACAAATTCTAGGAGCACTGTAAATAGATCTGTCATTCAATCTGATACTGAATATATCAGGAACAAGCTGTAATTAATTTCTAGATACTGCATTAAGCAAGAAGAAAAGTGGTACATGGTTAGCCTACCAATGTCTATTTTTGTGCAACTATAGAACATGTTTGTGTGCATTGTGGATCTGAACAGACCTTGGTTTGGTTTGGTTTGGTTCATTTTGTTTCATTTTCCTGGAAAGGAAATTGAAAATCTGGAATTTCTTAATTGAACTCATAAATACAATTTATTTCTGAGCCTGAGAAACCTCTAAGATCTACAGGTGTCGTCATGTTCAGTTGTCTGAAAGCAATATGTCAGTGTTAGCTGAAAACTTCTGCAATATGTTAAAAGGTAATTTAAGGCTCTAATGTACTTTTTTTCATGAGGCCAAAAAAAAAAAAAATTAAGAGGAGGAGGGGTCAGAAAAGAGACTCCTATCCACCTAGAAAGGTTTGGCACACCAGTCTGGTATCCTTAGACACAGGGTTGTTATATTTCATTACAAGGGTGGTCCATGCCAGTAAATCCACCTCTGGTCTGTGAGAACAGCCAGCAGCAAGCATTTAAGAGAGAACAGTGAGAGAATTTGTGGTTACAGTATAATCTCAGAGGAGAATCTGTTCAGCATCTTCAATAGTCCCCCATGTATCTCCAGAACTCTGTACTGTGTACTGCTTACTCTAACAAGTCTGGGTATTATATTTATTCACACCAAATTTTGGTAATTTTTTACTAAAAAAGTTGATTTTTTTTGGCTTCAGCAGTATCCTTTGACACTTGCTTCCACAGCTGAACTCTCTGTGATGAGCAAGAGTTTCTTCATTCTGTTCTCTTCTGCCTTGGAATGTTTTGAATATCATTGTGACCTTGTGTTGCTAAAGGGTTAGTTGTTGGTTTAGGTATTTGTATAACATTTCTACTCATCAATTTTCCAACAAATCTCTACTTTTCAGTGGTTTTTTTTTCACATGGAAAACTTTTGTGTCCATTACATTCATGGTGTAGATCTCTTAATCGCTTTTCCTATTGCAATAATCTATCTATGGCAGAGTGATGAGTAGTAAACACAGAGAACACATGGTCTAGATGAATCATAATATTCCTATTTTCATGGAAATACATCTTTAATAACTTCTGTTGTAAAATGTTCATGTTTACGTTCTATCTCAGTGGATATAGTTGCACAGATTTGTGAATAAATTAATTTGATGTCATAAGCAATATAGCCTCACATTCCCTTAAATATGTGAGCGTCTGTGCCAGCCAGACTCAGTATTCTGTGACTTTTAACTCTGTTGGAATAGTCTTAGTTCCATTACTATGTACTTTCTCTTTTGTTCCATGTCTGCCTGTTCCCTTTCTCTGAGAGAAGTTTACGAGATACAATATTGCACGAAGGCAGCAGAGATCATTACAGAAGTTAGAATTTCGGTCTCACTGGAAATTTTGCATTTTTAAAAGAGAAAAAAAATCCCTCCTAATAAATGCCAGTTTTAATAAATTTTCTATAGGGAGAATGTTTATTTATTTTAAAAGGCAATTAAATATAAAATGTAATTTACAGGGTGTATAGCCTCTCTTCTTCAGGATTCCTCACTTGTTAGGAGGTTAGAAACCTACCCTTCAGGCAAGCTGCCAGAATCCGGGCAACCATAAAATTTGTTGATCTCAGCAGTAGGAGACAGATGCTTCCCATGAACTCACTTATACAATTGGTCATTATATATGTGCATATTATATATACAGTATGCACACATGCATGTGAGTGTGTGTATATGTTCTACCATAAAGTGAGCAAACTATCAGAAGTTTGCCAGGAAGAAGCTGAATACGCAGTACGTACTTTATTGTTTGTTCACATGAACTTGCCTTTGCTTTGTTTATTTTATCTTTGGAACATTTCCAGTCAGTGCTGGGCTCTAAGTGGTTTAGCTTTCACAGGCTTTGATATAAATTTCTGTTGAAGTTGTAAAAGCAAAATGACATAGCAGAACAAACAACAGAAGAGCCTAAGTATGAGTTTCGCCTCTCCCAAGCAGGATCAGATAAACTCCTGTTAACACCAGCTGAAGTTATTTATCTAGTAAAGAAACCTAAAATGGAAGAAAGTAAAACTAAATGGAATATAATAGCCTCCATATAGAGAGTGGGAGGCCTCAAATTTTCTTGGTTCTAACAGATGTAACTGAAGCAATGAGCCAGATATATATCTCAAAAACAAAACAAAACAAACTAAATAACTCCGGCTCAAGCTGCACGTGTTACTCAGATATACCCTTTGAGTTTTGCAGTGCGGAGAAGTGAACCGTATCAAATACTTCAGTTTCCTTATGACATTTCATCTGGAGACACCTTTTTCTTCCCCAGGCTACACCTGCAGCGCTTGTTAGAAGCTGCTACAGAAGTACTACCACTATAGAAAAAGCACTTGGGCAGGCTCACACTTCAACTGCTTTATTTCCATTTGCTTTGCCAAGAATTATATTTGGCCAACACTGGTTCTGCTGTGAGGAGCCTCTCAAGCACAGAGAAAACAAGGAGTTCATACTCCAAGGGAAAGTTTGTCAGTGTATTAAATGGTAAATTCTCTGCTTCTCTGTGTGACCATTTTAGGTGTACAGGGCACAAGGAGGATTGAGGGATGGATGGATGGATGGATGGATGGATGGATGGATGGATGGATGGATGGATGGATGGATAAAGCTTTCATCCCTTCCAAGGCGAATGCATGCCTAGGGAACAGTACAGCACAGTTGGTAATTATCTGGTTAGTTTGCTGGATTTTTTAAAACTATAAACACTCTACTCTCTTCTGTTCAATTTTGAGTTCTGGTTTCTTTTTGTTAAACTGAAATGTGGCAAAAATATGGAACTCACAACTGCCAGTTGAAATATTTCAGATGGAGAAGATCTGCTGGTTGGACAGTTCTAGTGTAAAGCAGAAGCATCATGTAGCACATCAAGCATATCATGCAATTTTTTTACTTTGATTTGTATGTCACTGTGTGGATATTTTCTTATATTCCTTTGAGTTTCCTAAGTGTGTGAAAGATGTTCCATCTTCTAGGTAACCATCCCATTGCATATTTTTTTCCTTGCTTTTTGCTCTTCTAATTCATAAAATAATAAAATGCAATAAATACAATAATGCAAACACTAAATGGAAAGAGCAGGGAAGTCAGCTGTCATAAGCAACACAGTTCACCTGTTTCATGTCATGCTTTGGAGGCTAAGCCAAATGTTTCCAAGTTATTTGCACTCCACTGAACTGGAGATGGAACAGTCAGAATTTCAATAATTTGAAACCTGGGTAATGTCTGTGAAACAGTACAAGTAAAATCCACTGAGTTAGTCTTTTACTGGTAGCAGAGGAGAAAATTTAAGTTTCTTCTAAACACTGCTGAATATAGCAATCCTGTGAATTTACTGTGAGATATCTGGAAGTGATGGGTGCTTGAGCCAAAGTGTCACTGGCACCTGAGAATCAGGAAGAAGTTTACATTAATCTGGCATATATGCTTAATAATTTCTCTGTTCTGAGAAAAAAATCTTAAGTTTTCCAGATATTTTTCTATTTTGAATAGAATAGAAAGATAATGTAATTTCCTTACATTAATCCCAGCATCCATATGGTTCCTTTAATGAGGGAATCATGCAGTCTTAATGAGCATGTAAGTTGAAAACTGTGTCTGTTCTATGTTTACTCTTGGTCACACTCTCTCTTTAAGCTCTGTCCCATATGACACAGTAGAGTGTATATTGGAACATGGCATATTTTGAGGCTTATCAAAATTTGGCATAATAATACCTGTATTTCTGTTTTCTGATACACTGCTCAGGATCACAAAAAACAGAAGGAATTCTAGACAGAATGGTTTCACAGTGCAAACACAAGCAATTTTTAGTGCCAAGTAATACTTACTGTCTATAGATAAGAATATTCATGATATAACACAGATAATATACTAATTTATACTTGGGACAAGTGGCAAAACATATCACAGAAACACAGAATGGTAAGGGTTGGAAGGAACCCCTGAATATCCTCTAGTCCAACCCCCTTGTTAGAACAGGATAATCTAGAGTAAATGACACAGGAACAGGTCCAGGTGGGTTTTGAATGCCCTCAGAGACAGAGGGTCCAACCACTATGTATGTAGTGTGATGCTATTAAAAATCTGTTTCAAGACAAAGAAAAAATTTTAACCTCATATTCAGAGAAACAGGTACCTCTGTGATCCACTAAGGACGTAAGTTTTGATGTCACAGTTCTTCCTGCTTGTCTATCACTGCTGGGATATCATAAAAATTTTAATTATGGTGTGCATACTTGCCAGTCTAGACTCCTAAATACACTAAATACTAGCCTGAAAATCTGTATGAATTTGAAATAGAAACTTGTAGCAATCCAGGTAATGTCCATCAATCACATAATTATCCCACAATACAACTGTCTTGTTGACTCTGAATGTCAAAATTTGTATGTTTTTGTAAAAATCTGTTGTGAAAGCTCTTTTTGAGGTAGTGTGGTGTAAGATAGCAGAAAATGCGAGATGGACTGGGTTTAGTGAGTGTCATATGAGGGCCCTCAGTTTTCCTGGGTTATGTATACACAGTAAATAAAACTGCCCATCAAGCCTTCCAGCAGGTGAACTGTTACTAGCTGGCATAAGAAAGCTAGTGTCCATAAAGCTAGCCTCTCCTACTTACCAGAGAAGAATGTGAGGGGGTAAAATATTCATTGGGAGAGGTCCTTGTTCCAGGGTATAGGCAGTCCATGGCAGCTACTAAGCCAAGAAGAGTTTACACCCTTTTACTCCATTTAAATAAACTGATCATAGTTTTCTATTGGACTATACTATTGGACTATATTCTGCTTGATTTTGTTACAGTACCATCAACTCCACTGTTTTTTAATTATACCTTGGAGAATCACAGGAGTTTGCTCAAAAAGCCTGATAGCTTTTACTTCTAAGTTGAAAGTTTTTATATGGGATTCACCAAGGCTGCTATTACCATGCAAAACTCAACAGCTTCTTCTTCCCTGATCTTCTTTCAAGGTGTAGATTTCCCATGTGTATAATGAGACCATTTTAAGCTGAAGAGAAAGCAGCAGGCAACCCTGGAATAACTGTGCTGTGTTTTTCAAAAAGAAAGCAAGATTTGCTAATTTTGTGCTCTCTTCACTCTGTCAAAGGAACAGTTGGTCTCTTACCAAAATGATGTTTCAAATTTGGACCATTCATTTTGAATACACTTGCCATTTTGATTATAGTTTATAATAACTAGTGTAAGTCTAAATGAGATAGGATGAAAAACTGGCAGTTGTCAGTGAATGTCAGTGAAAGTTATTTATTACAGAGGAAAACTGTCTGATGGAGTTGCAGTTTGCCAGCTTCTTAACTTCAATAAAGTAGGTTAGATTTAGACTGGACATTAGGAAATTTTTTTCACAGAAAGAGTGGCCAGAAATTGGAATGGGCTGCCCAGGGAGTTAGTTGGTTGAGTCACCAACCGTGGATGTGTTTCAAGGTCATTTGGATGTGGTGTTTGGGGCTATGGTTTAGGGGTGAACCTTGTAGAGTAGGGTTATCAGTTGGACTTGGTGATCCTGAGGGTCTTTTCCAACTTGAATGTTTCTCTAATCCTGTGAAATGGATGTTATTAGCAATTTGTTGTAAATACTGTATGATATAAATCATTTTGGTATCATATACTTTTTTTTTTGTTCTGGAACACTGAATTCACCATTCAGTTTCGACACTCTGTTACTATAAAAGGGTAAGAGTAAAGCTGTTTCCAAGTACACACTGTTTCAGTAAGACGTGCTTGTTCATGCCATCTCTTTGAGTTTACAGCCAAAAGGCACATCCCTCAAAATAGCTGCTGGAGTTATGGTAATAATGTAAAGCAATTTAAAACAGTTTGTGGTAGCAATGTAAAACATTCTTAGGCATCTACCTTTGAAGTCCAAAAGCTCTTACCCTAACCTGAGTGCAAGAGCAACACTTTTGCATTTATACGGGATAGCTTAGGAAAGTGAAGTGCGAGTATAGTGTTAGAAAGACATTATGGCTCTGTGTGCTTAAGGGAAAGGGCTTGCTGCTGCTGCTTCTTTTTTATTATTATTATTATTATTTAAATTCAATAAATTTTATGTATTTTAAGAATATTTTTATATTCAATATTTTTATGGATAACCTAAATTATTGTTTTTCGTTATAGCCCTTCCCTATTCATGTTCCTTATCTGAAGTAATTGCAGAATTTCTGCCATGTTATTGCCATTAATGTCTGACAAATTGCCTGCTTTAGTTACGTTCCCTCTGTTTGTTGTGTCTCTACGTATACATAAGAACACTGAGTTGATTTACCATTAGCAGGGCAATATTTTCTTCATGGTACATTTACGAAAAACTCTTATTATCATAATTGGCAGGAACATTATGTGTATTTCTAATAGTCTAGTGACTTGGTTAGGCTTTGTCAATATCACTTTAAGTTAAAATTCAGAATAGTCTGACACTGTTTTTCATCTTCAAATGCTGAATTGCTCAGCAGCATTGTCATACTTGTGGACGGAGAGATGCAAATTAAATATTGGGCAACTGCAGAAAATGTGTATGAGTTACAGAATTAAATTTTACAGCTTTAATATCCAACTTTGATTTGACTACATGATGAGAAAATATGAGGCAAGGAGTGGAAAGGAGAAAGAACTGTTAGGGGAAGAAAAGCATGCAGGTGAAAGAAGTGGTGCACTATGGTAATGTATGACCACTCTAAGCAAAGAGCTGTGCCATAATGCTGTAGTGAAAATCTTTTATTTTGCCTTTTTGAAGGACTGAAATTGTTTCCAGCTGCCTAGAGCCTTTTGCTCTGTCATACCTATCTTCAGCAAAACAAGGTTTGCAACTCCTTTTATCTATTCTAAGTCTCCCCTCTTTTAGTTTAAAAACTTCACCCCTTGTCCTGTCACAACAGGCCCTGCTAAAAAGACTGTCCAAATCTTTCTTATAAGTCCTTTAAGTGATTTAGTCAATGATGTAAAATACCACCTTGAAACCTTGCATTTAATCTTCAATCCTTCCGAAATGGTATGGAAAATTAGATTGGGTGGTACGAAAGTTATGTGGTTTTGGTTTTGCTGCTTTCCATTTGTAGATCAAATACGGAACTTGTACTTAATTTTTCCTCTCAAAAACAAAACGAAAACCAAACCAAAACAAAACAAAAAAGAAAATAAGGAGAAAAATCCTGGAGGTCTAGTTAAACTAGACAATGCAGTGCAAATGTAGGATGTTAATCAATGTTGAATATTCCTCATCCTACTATACAGAAGCTAAATATATGATTAAAAAATCATATATTTTATTTTTAATGTGAAATGCACTCAAGTTCTTGAAAAGTCTTCTGCACCACTCCATTGTTAGTGTTCCAATGTGTTAGACGAACCAAAGTACATGGGAAAATCTACAGGAACTGGCTCTGACATCTGTTTGATTTGGTTCAACTTGGAGACTAGCACGTTTTGTGAGATTTGTGATACATAAAGAAGTAAAAAGTTGTGAAATAATGCTCTGGGGAAAAAAATTGTTGAGAGAGTTCAACTTCTTGTCTAATTATACCAGCAAATGTACATGGAAAATTGCTTTCCAAGGTCCATGTGAAACCATGTTAATGGAATTAAGAGAACTTTTCTTGCAGAGATGGCTGTCAGGAAAGTAACATACCATAATAAATAATTCAGGTTAATTAAAACAAACAAACAAACAAAAAACTCTGGACTTTGACAAATTTTCAGAGTTACTTACCACAAGATCAAAATTAATAACATGGGAATGTGGATGTCTTCCTATTTTTAGCTTTTATTCTTTGGGAGACAAAAATGACAATAGAGTACAGATGGACAAAAATATGACCCTAAGACATAAAGAGGGCCTCCAGTTGTTCAGCCAATTACAAACCTGGTTAATTAATTTAATTTTTTTTGGTTTTGTTTGGTTTTTGTTTGTTTGTCTGTTAGTGATAGTTAACACATTTTTTAAACAAAAACATATTTGTTAGGTGAGATTTCTGACTCACTCTTCCTGCAAACCAACTTTTTTTAGACGTATTGTAATATATATTATGGGTGGCACTTTCCTCTCCATCGGTGTAAATAATCACTCAGTTTCCTGCTGTTTTTTAATTGCTTTATGTTTTCCTGTTACAAAGATGTTTGCTGAAGTTATATTGTGAAATGTGGCAAGAAAGTTTCAGTATCAATCATGAATTTATAATAATCAGATGCACACCTAGAACCATTCATGTAGACTAAATATATTAAGCAGTTAAATATCACTTTTGTGTGTCTACTGCAGCAGGTCTTAGTCCTTGAGCTTGTCAGCTAAGCCTGAAAGAGATCCCAGACTATTTCCAGGTATGGATAAGAAGGTAAACAACAAGGGCAGGAAGGAGATCTGAAATCTAAATTGAAGAAAAGGAAGTAACATATATTTGGGGCATGTTTTTTATGGCTTTATTTTTAAATGCCTTTGTTGATTTGTTTGTTTGTTTGTTAGTAGAGGCATTTGTTAGTAGTCATATTTGTTTAAAATATGTGTCACATTTTCCACTTTAGGGAAACCAGATTACTTCTTGTAACAACAACATCTTGCAAGACAAAAGATCATGTTTCATACTCACACTAAAAACTTGACTAAACCCAGGATATGTAAAGGATGACAGGATGACTGTATTGTAGGAGAGGTTGTAAGGTTTAGAGAAGCAATTTAACTAGCTTGGTGTACAATGGTTGTTTTTTTTTTTCTTAAGATTTCAGTTGCTCATCAGTGTTGAAGTGATCTTCGTGTCAGGGAAATAACTCATGTTTTTCTAAAGCTCCAATACATTTTTTTTCCTTATTTTCTTTTGTGCTTCATTAACCCCTTCTCCATCTTAGCATATGGAGCTGAAGGAGGCCTATTTTAAATGGCATTCTCAGAAAACAAAACCAAACCAGAAGGAACTGACTGAGTTGTAAAGGCAAAATTCTTAGGCCCACAAGTGGTTCGAAGGAGGCAAACACATCTCTGAAGCCACCACAACCAACATCTTTAACAACAGATATACCAAAATTTGTAGATCCTACATCTGCTTCTCATCAATACTTTATCCTATGCTCTGGGTGTCGTCATAGAAACTGTGTGAGTCAAAATACACAAGTTCTGCAACCTAGAATCATCATTCTGAAGTACTGGAGGGAGGTCAGAAACAATAGCAACCATATAGTTTCTCATCCCTCAGTGTGCCACAGAGAATAACAGTACAGTCAAAAGGCAAGCCTGGTAATTAAAACTTGTCATTTTACAGGACACTAAACTAAAGAATCCATAGAGGACTTGTTTACTTTCCCCCACCCTCCCACTGGCCACCTTCTATTCTGTTTCTATCTTTTTGCTGTCTATGGATCTTCTGTTAGTTTCCTTTCCATCATTCCTTTCTTCTTCAGGTACAAGATTTTAATTTCTTTTTTCTCTGGGTCTAAATAATGAACAGAATTAGATTAAACTAAGAATGCATTTGCTTCTAATTCATATTATTATTGTGTTTACTCCATCTTAAATCTAGATGACAGTATTGAACACACAGACTGTTACCTTTTTCTAGCCCAGTCAGGTCACTTTTTGAAAGACATCTTCTGCAAATCTCACTTTTCTGGAAATGTGTATTGCATTGATTACAAACTAACAAAATTAAAACATTTTAACTCTGGTTTTGTGGTACTATAGATTTCATTAGTAGTATCTTCATTCTCAAAAACATGGATTCAGATCCTAGAAGGATAGTCTCAGATCTTGCCCTGTTTTTATTTAAAAAAAACAAACCAATCCTTCTCTGACATCCTTATTCTTTTATAAGAGCAGACACTGTTTTGCTACATACCGCTGATGACATGTTTCAGTAATATGGTCATCCCTAACAAGGTTCTGAATGAGTTGACCTGAAGGTGCTATGTGTGTTCAGTGTTCTTGGGAGCTCAGCTTCCTCCCAGAGACCTCTCAGCCTCCAGTGGTGTGTGGCTTCTCACACATGGGTGCCAGGCAAGGCAGCCACAGATCCTACTGCTTTATTCACTTGAATTGTATGTCCAGGCCATCCTGTATTAAAAAAAAAGTATGCATATCCTCAGACAAGAGGATGTGAATCCTTTATGAAGTGCGAAGCTGAGGACTGCAAACAAAATTTTTCATAGCTGTGGCTTTTAAATGGGTTTCTCATTTAATTGAATTAGATTTTTTTTTTCTGTTTCTAGGTTATTCCTTTCTCTAGATAGTTGAAAATTTATTCAAGATTAAAAATATTCTTGACTATTTTCCCTAGATGCCTTTCTGAAAAAAAATATAGCCAGAATTAGTAATTGTTACAATATCCTTCTGTGTAAGCATTGTTCCATGTAAGATTTCTACCCAGAGCATTCTCTAGAATGATGACTCTTCTAACCATCTGGCCAAGGGTCATAAAGCAAACAATCAGCTGAGGGCTTGAATGATTTGCAGATGCAAATCATGTGTTAGGAGAACTTCCAATGCACTGTTAAGATTACTTTCTTTGGACAAGACTGGGGTAACTAAGCTTCTAATGTTTATAAAATTATCAAACTAATTAACACTGTTAAATGCAGCTTAAAATAACATTGAAGAAGTTACAGGGTTTCAACCACAATCAGCACAATATGTATTAAGTGAGGACATTTTTGGCAAAACATCCTAGCAGCTGATCCTTTCCTCTATAAGAGAGGTGTCCTAACTGATAAATGTTTTATATAACATGACTTTTTTTTTCAGTTGCAAAAGGCGAAAGTGAATCATTTATTTGTGCTCTTGTCCAAAATAACAGAACATGATGGAGAAAAACAAAAGGGAAAAAAAATCTCAGCCAGTTTTTCTCTTCGATGTCGCTTTATCTGGGTGCTAAATCAGCTGCACATGACTTTGCAGGACTGAGTTTATTTACATATATAGAAGTTACTTCAACAGCAAAAATAAATTTCAACATTTTATAATTTCATACTCCAGTGACAGAAATGTGCCTCTTGCTGAGATTTGTAAAACTGCCAGTGTGTTTTAAATGTTAGCTCAGGCTAGACTCAGGCTAGATAATTTTTATGAAATATGTGCCTGTGAGCCTGGGACATTTGAAAAGAAATTACTATATCTAACATTTACTGCTGCTAGTAATCTTTAATGATGTTTGCAATATAAAACATAACACAGTTTTCTGAATTGTTAAAATCAGGTATGAGCATAAATGGAAAAAAATTCTACTATTAAAATATTTGTAGTTCTAATTCCATGCAAACCTTCACATATTCTTAGAAAAGTTTGTGTTTCTGTGTACTGTTGTAGGTAATTTAAGGTGGGAATTAAAAGAGAAAAATAAGTCCAAATGGTCTTTGCAACCCAGTATGTTTTATTTTTTTAACCTTCCCTTGGACATGTAACAGAAACCAAACAAACCACCTTTCAAAGTTACATGTAAAATGCTGACAGTACAATGAAAAGACTGACTCTAGTTTTTCTAGGTTTCATGGAAACACACTGAAATACAGCCCAGATGGTATCTAAAGCAACCAATAGTGAGCACATTCTGCCATACATGCTGCTCAGATTAAGCAGTTTAAATTTATTTTTACTGCAGATTTCTGTGAAATTTCTCTGTTAGCACAAAGACATTATTTATACAAAGCAAACCACCAAACATGTACTCAAATTTTAAATTATCTGTGATCAGCTGCAGTACAATCTTAATTTAAAATTAATTTAGTCCTTGCGTATTCTTAATGAATATTCTCAAATTTCAGAAATATGTGAAGGAAAATCAAAGTGTGACATAGACATACTCTTCCAAGGAACTCATAATTTTTGTGAGAAGCATGATGCAACAGAAAATAGAATCTTGAAGAACTGTTTGGAGAAGAGGTGGTCACCATAAAACATACACAATGTGACTCTGGATTTACTGAAGTGGCAACATTTCCATGACCCAGCAAGCCTAGAAATTCACTCAAGCTTGTACAAAATAGAAGTTCAAATTTCTGTTCTCTAGCCATTGTCAGATATGGCCATTCGCTGTCATGGCCATTCCATTTTTGGAAGAGAATGTTTTGAGGATTGATTTAAAAGAGAAAGTTGAGGGGATATGGAATTTGATGGGGTCTTCTTTGCCTAGGAAGTGTTGATACCAGCCAAGTCCAGTAAGGTATAGATAGCACAGGTCTCATCATGTAGGAAGGCTGGTTCAGCCAAAATGAATGATCAAGACTGAAAACATTTTAGGGTAGCAAGAATAAGTGTGAATGCTATCCATGTGACAGAACAACCCATGAGATAATGCTCATTTAAAGCTCAATTGCAACATTTTGCTTTTATGGACGTACAAGAAAATGTTTTGAGAAGCATGACTAGGTAAAATGAGGTAAGAATTTAATACAGAAGGCTACATAATAGCTTTCAAACATAATAAACCTGGTGCTTAAAAGATAATGGATAAGAAAGATGTCAAAACCAGAGTGCTAGAGAATTAGCTTCAGGTAAGACGCAGGATAAAACTATGAGAAGAAAAGGACTTGTTTGGGCATCAGAGCTGAAATACAAGTGTGTAACAATCATGTCCATGTCCATGTCCAAGCTCTTCTTATGAAGAATGTGTAAATCTAAAAAAGCCTTCAAAGACCTGCTATGACAAAGGTTGTGTTATTTGAAAAATCGTATTCCTCTACAGGAGAATGTATTTAGAGGAAAGTTACTTTCAATTATTTTTTTTATTATTATTTATAATACAGTTGAGAGAAAAGTTTTGTATTTCTCCAAAGTAAAACTCTATATCAAATTGAGAAGTATTTAGTATTTAATTAAAGGTTCTCCTGCCTTTAACACAGCAGCAAGGAAATTAACTGGATTGTATTCAATGGTTAAAAATAGTGATAGCTTTACTAATCAGCTACTGTAGGAGAGCATCAAGAAAATTGAATGGATTGATTTGCTATATTAGAAGGCTATCATTAGAGTACATGAAAGGAAAACACTTGCTAAGTATCAAGTTAAAACTTTGCTAGTTTCAGGATTGGTGTTCTAAATATAAATATGCCTTTATGGAAACTCATATAATATGCTGAACTATGACATATTTTCGGGAATTTAATGACACACAAAGTATCTGTTTTACTCACAGAAGGGCAAAGAGGAAAGATGTGCATTGTCTGTGTTCAGTGTTGCACTGTACTGAAAATACTGAAATGCTTACATCCACTTTACTCAGTTTATACATCCACAGCAACATGTAAGTTTCTGGCTATCGTTGTCTCTGATAGTATTTAAGAATCAGTGTAGCTATCAGTTTCTTTCAGATTTATTTTGCAACATATCTTTTTTTTTTTAATGACTGACACATTGCCTAATCAGGTAAGCTTCAAGCAGATTAAAATGAAATAAAGAGTTCTGATAGGACTAATAAATTAATCCTAATTTGGGAAGCAATTTAGAATTAGTGAACATGAGAATGCACTGTATTTCTCCTTCCAGATGTCCAGGTATTTAGAAGTCTTGAGTCTTACGTAAATTTTAAGTACTGAAGTATGTATGTCTATGTATATATATACATATATAGATGTATTTCTTTTGATCACTTTACTTTTTTCTGCCTCCTGGAGAGGAAAGGATGACAGATCAGAAGTGTGACCTTTTCAAACCATGACACTGTGTTTGTTATGGTGTGGGGAGATGATTTCTTGACATTGTTCATCTCTCACACAGTCCAAAATGATAAAATGTGAGACAAAATATGAGACTATTTTGAAATTTACATTTCTAGGAGTGAAAATTTTTAAATCTTATCAACATGAAGTTTAACTACTACAAGTAAGAGTGAAGAAGGGAAAACAAAATCTGTCCTATAGAAGCTTATAGTTTTTAGGCTGAATCACCCAAAATCTAATTTTAAATAGGCAGGCAGCCATAGTTCATAGAAAGACAGCTGTGAAGAGCAGTTATCTTTGTCTTGGAACAGATTTATGAATCATGGAAATAGACTACCCCAGCAAGTAACTATCAAGCTTGACCAGTTTAAACAAGAAACCAAATCTTGCAACAGTTCAGGGCTAGTGAAAAAACTTCTTTTACTGTGCCTTGTTTAAGTCTCAGTGAGTAAATCACAGCAAATAATGCACTCTCAATTGAACCTTTATTTGTGGTCATAGAATGCTGTCCAGTAAGCTGACATATTTTTAAACAGATAGCTGTGCCTTGTTTTTTTTTTTAATTGCAGTTTTGACAACTTTGTGTTAAAAAGCAAGCAAATTTCATACTTCTGCTTGCTTGTTTTCTTCTCCCTGTACCAGCAAAATTAAGTCTGTGGAACTTTCCATCCCTCAAAAACAAATAGGCGATGAACAAGATTACATAATTTTACACAAATTAAAATGGATGTTCTGTGACACAAATTCCCTAGAGATGTAGTTCCCATTCAAGAAAGGTTTGGAACCATAATGAATAATTTAGATTTAATTTTACTTCCTCACATTTTTCTGAAGGACTTAGAAGTATGTCTGATGTAATTCTATCAACACGCGTCTTATCTGTGTCTGACTCATTCAGATCATGGTCCAATAGCTGTGGATGCCACGTTTCAAGTGAAGAATATGGGGGAATTCCCTCTCCTCCTCTGTAAAAAAATCTATACTGTTACTCTGATGTAAGTTCCCGACCTCAAATTTGTTTTCAAGAAGACTGTCTGATAGTAAAAGGTTGTTTTCTTCACTGTTTGGAAAAAGACAAAACTGTTGCTAAGAGATGTTAATTTTAAAGTATATGTGGCTAAAGAATACAGTTTTGCTATTAATGGTAGATTTTTGTTCTGCACAAGATAAAATAGAAAAAAAAGTTTTAATATGTAAGATTAGGTAGCATATTTAAACTTTGCAGAATCGTGTAATCATTAAGTTTGGAGGAGACCTGTAATATCAACAAGTCCAGCTGGGAACCCAACACCACCATGCCCACTAAACCATGTTTTGGAGTACAATGTTTACTTTTTTTTTTTTTTTTTTTTTTTTTTTTTTTTTTTTTTTTTTTTTTTTGTTAGCACCACCAGAGATGGTAACTACACCATTTCCTTAGGCAGCCTGTTTCAATGCCTGACTACTCTTTCAGTAAAGAAATTTTTTGCTAATACATAACATACATAACATTCTGTGATTCTGCAATATCTGATCTAAATATCCCCTGGTGCAATCTGAGGACATTTCCTCTTGTTTTGCCACTTGATAGTAGGGAGAAGAGACCAAACCCCCCCTTGCTATAATGTTCAGGTAGTTTTAGAGAGTGACAGTTTCCTCTCAGCCTTCTCCAGACTAAGCAATCCCAGTTCCCTCAGTTGTTCCTCATAAGACTTGTCTCCTAGACACTTAATTAGCTTCATTGCCGTTCTCTGGACATACTCCAGCAACTCAAAGTCCTTCTTATAGTGAGGGCCCCAAAACTGAACACAGTAATATGGGTGTAGCCTCCCCATTGCTAATTACAGGGTGGCAATCACTTCCCTGCTCCTGCTGGTCACACTGTTACTGATACAGGCCACGATGCTTTTTGCTTCCTTGGCCACATGGGCACATTGTTGGCTCATATTCAGAACATCTGTCAACCCGGTCCTTTTCTGCCAGACAGCTTTATGTGTATCTGTAAAATTTCAGGATGTATATATAAATTCTTCTTGAAATGTTGATATATTTTTGATACTTGAAATTTATGCATAGTCTTGCTTTGCTGGAATTCCTAAGTTCCTTCCAGATGTCTCTGCCTCTTCTGAGTGATATTCAGCAGCACTATCCCATTCTTCTGAACAAGATGGTGATAAAAGAGGATTTATCAAACAAAGTATCATTGTTCTCAAAGTAGAAAGCCTGGTAGTTAACAGTAACTTTATCTAGGACCAACTCAATGAAATTTTTGTAAAAATGTTAGTCCTGACCTTTATTTAGACAAAGACTGGCATATTGCACTTGGAAACCATAGCTACTGTTTAACTCTCTCATGACTCAAGTATGAGCCACCAATGTTTATTTTTAAAGCAGCTATTTGGCTAAGAAATTGTAGTCCAAGTTTGTGTGAAACAAATAGACAAAAAATGTAACTTGATGGAAACATTGATAGATTTTCCCATTAACAGTGTAATTATGCTGTAATTATTGTATTTAGAGCTGGAAAAAATATTATGTTCTTACAATACACAATGCATATATGTATATATATATTATATATTATATATATATATACACACACACATACACATGGTTGAGTATGTGGGGTAACTTTTTATGTCTTATTTTTAAAAACAGCAGAAAAGCTTGACATGCTGCCCAGCTTTAGCTTGGCTAGTATTTAATTCATTTTTTTCCAGTATTAGTCCTAACTCCTATCTCTAGCAATGAAGCTTTATTTATTCAACAGATTCTGTGTGGACCAGCAGTGGTCAGTTAGTAATAAATTAGCTAATCTCCGATTGCATAACTGAACAAAGTAAATTAAAACTGGGCCAGAGTAAAGGCAGAGGGACATGTTTGAAGCCTAGCATGTATCAGGAACCTAGGTTTGCTGTGTGAAGGAGCCGACACAGGAAGGTTTCTTGCTGAGACGTGCCTCATTTTGCTTCTCATGGTACAGCTGAGGCAGCAGCACCTGGCAGTTTCAAAGGGTACCAAGAGTGAGTATCTTCAGACAAGGCATCACAACAGAATAGGGTATCCTCACATAAGACCCTCTTTGCTGTGCTATCTATGACCAGCTTTGCATGTGTGAGCCTTTGCAGAGCACAAGGTAATTTTATTTACACTGTAATCACTGAGCAAATAAATTCTATTTATTCATGCATCAGGTAGCTTGATCCAGGCAGCTAAACATAAATGAATATAGAAAGGAAACACTAATGACCTATGTTGTGTTTTTTTCATGCTCTTTCTGTGCCTAAGCTGTAATTATTACTGCATTTTCCAGTTATTTTACTAAGGCAGTTATGTGTGCTTTTTCTTCTCTTTAATAGAGTCACTTCAGTAAAGGGAATATGCTGTTACCTCAGAATGAATGATGGAGCTTAATTCCCTGTCATTTCATTAACACCCTACAATAGAATATTTTTTAAATGACCTGCTGTGATGAGCAGTGGCAAAATCTTCTGATGGGTCAAAAATTTTCATCTGTAATTCTCTTAGCGCTTGTTATTGAAAGATGTCTTTTATGAACCTACACCTGCATTACTAGCTCTCAAACACACACAGCCCACCCAACCCCATGCATAAGAATGTCTTGTTAATCTTTTCTGTCCTTCAGTCTTGTTCTGCAGTACAAGAGATAAGAAGATAAACTAATGCTGTGGATCAACTAGAATGAGCTGTGCAACTTACAGTTTAGCGAACCTAACTGGTATAGTGTTTAGCTTGTGAGAAAATGTTTCCTGTTATGAGTATGTGCTCCTAGAGAGTAGAAAGTGTGGGTTCATATCTCAGTAGATAGTCTTTATATATTGAAAACTATATTTCTTGTAAACATGTAAACTGGGAAGCACATATGAAGAAAAGAAGTGTGCACAAGACCAGATGCAGCAGTTAAAAGCTAAGCAATGCTTGCAATAGTTTAGTGAATAAGGAAGGCCAGCTCCAAGTTTTTAGAGGTGCTTTAATAATACTATCTGAAATAAATTTACAATGAAACTGAGACTGCACAACAAGAAGCAGCAGCTTGTCATATAGATTTCATTTTCTAATGTGTATTTGAATCAAGAGCCCAGACATTCTTTAGACTTTAAGGCTTGATGTTAGGCTTGCAGGATTCTCTCAATACATTTCCTGTTTCGCTGCGTGACCTAAAGCAATAAATACTTGCTAGAAACTCCTGAATTTTTCACCCCAGTAAACAAGAAAAGTGGTATCAACCATTGCATGTTTAACTTAAATATTAAGTTCAAGTCTTATCAGACTACAGGGACTTTTCACTTTGTCTTAAAAAGTAAAACTGTGAATGTATTTCTTGAGCTTGTATATAACAGCAGTAATAATCTGGCACCTATTGCATATCTTCAGCTGTTTGATACAATATGGTGTGCATTATCTCTGCTTTATAAACAACAAGAAAGCCAAAACTCAGAATGTTTAAGCAAATTTTCCATACAAAGATGCTGTCAAGCATGATGCAGAACAGTCAGTCCCGCATATTGTTCCCTAGCCATGCTTTTTCTGATTAATTTTCAATTTTATGCAGGGTAATATTGGCTTAATTCAATTAGTTACTAATTTGGAGATGAGTAACTAACAAGCAGGTATCCTCAAAGTGGGTCGAATCCTGCACATATTTTATTATTGGTGTTTTAATTGTTTCTTTGCCTTTTCTTCCTTAGCCAGCTTAACAATGCAGCCAAAACTTGAACTGATGGACTCAGGCAGATAAAAATATTTTTTCTTGTTGCTTTTGTTGTTGGTGTGTTCAGCATTACTGAATGGCTCTATAGTTTAGTATTTTAATTAATTTAAAATACTTTGTTCCTTATTTTCATTTTGCAATAAACACTTGTCTTATCTGTGATACAGAGCAACAAGAACTCAGTTTGAGAGCCTTTATTCCTGCCACTTAAAGAAAAATTATTCCAAAAAGGAGAATGGATACCACTTTTTATGTATAAATTATGTACCAATCAGATGCTGCACTTGCCTGTTGCGTGCCTCAAATAAATGCTTGTATTTATATAATATGTATATTATACATGGGTTTTAAAAGCCAGGCACATCTTTTTTAATGAATGTGTAGTATAAGAATGAAACTGTACTTAATTCACATATTAGCAAATTGGATTTAATAACATACTGCAGTGTGGTGGGTTGAAGATTACCCTCCCTCCTCCAACATAAAATTGCCAGACCAGCTCAGTGGAAGCAAATGAAGCTGTATTTACAAGCAAAACTACAATCTAGAAATGAAATGCAATGAATGTGTACACAATATACAATATTTACATATAGGTACAATCTATAGACAACACATGAACCCGCCTGGACACTTAGGCATACACAAGTCTGTGGAGCTGGACAGAATCCACCTGAGGGAATTGGAGGAGATGGCAAAAGTGCTTCCTAAGCCACTTTTCAGCATTTATCATCAGTCCTGGGTAGTTGGGAAGCTCCCAGTTGACTGGAAGTTTGCAAATGTGACACTCATCTAAAAGAAGGACCTGAAGGAGGATCTGGGAAACTACAGGCCTGTCAGTCTGGCATCAGTGCCATAGAAGGTTGTGCAGTAGATCATCCTGAGTGCTATCACTACACATACAGGGCAAACCGGGTGGTAAGGCTTCAGGAAGAGCAAGTCCTCCTTGACAAGACTGATCTTGTTCTATGACCAGGCAACCTGCTTAGTGGATGAGGAAAAGTTGTGTATGTTGTTTACCTGGATTTTGTAATGCCTTTGACACAGCATTTTCCCACAGCATCCTCCAGGAAAATCTGGCTCCTTATGGCTTGGACAGGCGTAGTCCTCAATGGGTAAAAAAATAGCTGAATGGTCAGGCCCAAAAAGTGGTGCTGAATCCAGCTGGCAGCTGGTCAAAAGTGGTGTTCCCCAGGGTCTGTTCTCTTTAATACCTTTATCAATGATTTGGATGAGAGGATTGACTGTGCTCTCAGTAGGTTTGCAGGCACCAAGTTTAGTAGGAATATTGATCTGCTTGAGGGGAGGAAGGTGCTACAGAGGGATCTGGACAGTCTAGGTCAGTGGACAGAGGCCAGTTGTATAAAATTCAACAAGGTGAAGTGCTGGATCTTGCACTTCGGTCACAACAACTCTGTGTGTTGCTACAGGCTGGGGGAAGAGTGGATGGAAAGCTGCCTGGCAGCAAAGGACCTGGAGGTATTGGTCAACAGATGGCCAAATATGAGCCAGCAGTGTGCACAAGTGGCCAATAAGGCCAACAGCATCCTAGCTTGTATCAGAAATTGTACAGCCAGCAGGACTAGGAATGTAATTCAGTTGTTCCCCTGTATGGTAAGTCCATACCTTGAGTACTATGCTCATTTTGGGCCCCTCACTACAAGAAGAACATCAAGGTGCTGGAGCGTGTCCAAGAAGGGTATTCATTTATAGTGGAATAATGTTGACATTTATCAAAATAAAATAATAAGAAAAAAAAAAGAAAAAAGAAAAAAAAAAGGGGGGGGGGGAGGGGGGGCAAGCTATTCTGCAATAGCCCAGCACCTCCATTTTGTATGATTTTTTGTTTTCTTCATAATCTATACTTTCTGTTTAAAAAAGTGTCACAACACAGTGCCTGATATATATGCACTTCTATAGACATATGACCTGCATAGTGGCAGACCCAACTGTCTCTAAAGGTCCCATGACTGTATCACACTTTGAGCTAAAATTACCACAGATACATATTTGCCCCTTTGGGCTTAAGTTTTATGATTCCACAAGACTCTTACACAAGTTTCTGTGTTAAGGACTTGGCAGTATTTGTAAGATACGTGGCAGAAAACATGAAGAACAGAATGCTTATTTGGAAACCTTTTTAACATTCCTCCTGCTGTTGTGGAGTACTTCATATGCATATGACTGGCACAAGCCTGCAGGGCAGTAAGAGTCTTTCCTGTTGATATGCAATGTAGTTGGCAATGCATGATATTGTACTGTTATAAAATAAAGTGTAAAGGCTTTAGAGAACTTTGCTCACATTCTTATGTGATGATTTTTAAAAATATTTTAATACATAGCCTTTTAGTCATGGTTTCCTTTTATTTCTCCAGGCTATATAAATTTTACGAATACAATTCTTGGTTCTTACTTTCATTATTAACCTAGCTGCACTATCATGCAACACTTGTAAAGATTGTTCAAAGGAATGGCTATTATTAATGCAACTTGTTGAGCAGTAACTATGCTCTTTTAATTTAAAAATAGTTCTATCACACTTCAGTGCAAGTTCAAAATGCATTATTTAAATGAGGTATTCACTATCCATCTCTCTGCATTTTTTTCATCTTCTAACACTGAAATTGCAAAATTTGCTTATGCTAATATTTCCTAAAAAGAATTAACTCTAATGATAAATATTTGTCCATAAATTATAAATGCAAGTTTCTTAGTAATGCATAGCTATTAATGTATTTATTGTAACAGGAAGAGTTTTGTTTCTACAGTACCATAGGGAGGACATCACATTAGAGTTCTTTAACTGTGGCATTTTGTCCTTCAGTGATTTATAACAATAGCTGTCTGTATCTGTGTTTGACTTTAACAGTCAACAAGGAATTTTATTTTTACCTGACTTCCCCACAGTGTTTTGAATGTCTTTCAGATAAGGAAAGCTTTCTGTTTTGTGAAGTTAGACAATAGTATTTATTCACAGCACCTAGGCAACTGTTAGGAGAAAAAAGAAAAAGAAGAATTACTTTTCTAAGTAAGGCTTTTAGTTAACTTGGAAGGGAAATTCTCTATTCCTTTCTTTACTCTACAGACTAATTTATCTAGCACATCTCTAAGTGGAAATTGCAGGCTCACTAATGTTACTGTAACTTAGATTCATCTTTTCCCTTCATTTATTATCCATCAGTATTGTTTTTTTTGTTTTGGTTTTTTTTTTTTTTTTTATGTGATTGACCTTTAAACCTGTTGTTATCAAGCTGCAAGAAAGAGATAGAGACTGCTTTCAGCTGCCTTCATTCCCATGTGACCTGCAGGGAGAATAGATTCAAAATAGACTAGTTCCTCCCAGAGCAATACAAGACAGGAGAGAAAAGCACTGTCATTTCCGAACAGCCCAGTGCTAGAGTAAATTCAGTGTGAAAAAGGAAAGACTTGCAGCGTGTTAGAATTCTTCCTCCACAGCTTGGATTACTACAGGAGACGGATTTCAAGGGCTTTAAAAAGCAAGAGGTTGAAAAAAAATACTTTGAGTATTCTGAAAATGAGCTTTGTAAGGACAACTGATGTTTGACTGCTAGAACTACTGAAGGAATTTTTCGAAATGAGCATTGTTATGAAGCCAAGATCCCGATCTACCAGCTCCTTAAGGACTGCTGACGCTATGTGGTAATGTGTTTGGTTTGTTTCTTTCAAGCTCCCCTTCCTATTATGACATGCAGACACGTCCCAGGCTTTAATTTTGACTTGGTGGATTTTGCATGGTTATTGAAGATGTTCAGCTACTGACTTTCACAATTAGTAGCATGAAACAAAAATATTTAGCTTTTTCTTGTCAGCATTCTCTGTAGCATTTTTTAAATGAGAACCCATTACAAATGTTTTTCCCATTCAGTAATTAGGTTCAGTTCTTGCATTTTCTAAAAATCTTCAGTAGATATATTTCAGGAATTAAATTATAATATAAAGCTTACAACTCTGGAGAGTAAGAAGCTATAGTTTGCCTGAGCTATTTTGGGACACTTAGGTCGTTTTGCTGCATAAATAGATGTGCGACGTAAGTGTCCTGGGAGGACACAGTCTATATAGTAGCATATGTGAGACTATGCTGTTATGCTTCCTGCATTTCACCTTCTCTCGGAGGCTCAGAGACATAGAAGCAGCCTGTAATAGTAATCTGTGTGCATTATTTTCTTGCAGATTTTATCAGTTAGCAATCAGCAAAGTTCTGTCTTTTTTTTTTTTTCTTGTGAGAACTTTATACTTTATACAGCTAAATAGGCACTGACAGGACAGATTTCTATTAGGTATGCAAAATAAATTCCCTCTTCTCTTTTAACATTTCTAACATTTGTTTTCCTCTCTCTGTAATTTTAATAAAACCATCATAACTTTAATAAACACATAATAGACTAATTGTTCAGGGCTGTATTAAGCTGGTATGAAATTATGTATTTTAAAATATAGCCTTTATTTAGAAATAAATGACTGCTGTGTTAGAGTTGGATAGGCTGGTAATTAAATACATTTCTTTGTGAGGAAATACATCATTAATTGAATATTAGCCTATTAAAAACTTTGTTTCAAATAGTCTTGGTTCTGAATTAAAACCATGTCAGTATTAAAGCAGTATTAAAGCTAGTATTAAAGCAGTACTTTTTTCTAGCTAATCCTTTACAAAAATGATTTTGTAGTAAAATAAAATTTAGTAACTAAACTACTTGAGTTAGAGTTGTTCTCTCCCAGTTGTTCTCATAAACTGATAGGGGAGTTTATTCCTGAATTAATTGCAGTAAGTAGTGGCTCTATATCTTTATTAAAAGGTAATATAGTAATACTGTGTTGGTGAACTATATATATATTGAAGTGTTATGCTCTGCAGAGTGTTTCCAAGGTAGTAAGCTAAGAGCATATCATAATTATTACATGCAACTGTGCAAATATATCAGCAGCTTTCTGATTAATTCTTCTGCCTTTCAGTTAATTCTTTTTTTGACTGCTCCCATTGATTCTTGGAGAAAAAAAAAATTTCAAAGTCCTCATAGCTGATATCTGCAGGCTGATTTGATAACCAAATATTCTGTAGGTCCCTTTTGTTGCCAATGTCTTTAGTTACAATGTTGATCTGGTAGGTGAGAATACCTGTACTGCAAATTCTGAACTGGGAGTCCTCTGTTACCTTGGCATTTGGAAATGCTACCTGAGCTCAGAAGTGGCTCTCAGGGAGACTCTTGGAGACTGGAAAGGTACATGTTGTTCTCTGGCAGCCTGGATCAACGCCAGGCAGAGACCAGAGGAAAACAGTGGGAAGAGAGAAGGAGATGAAAGCCAGGCCATCCCTCATTGAGATCAGCTCCTGGACGACTCTGGGGCAGTGAAACCTCAGGCCAGCCCACCCTACCCATACTACCCAATCAAGCAACCTTCATGGTGGGCTTGAGCAGGACTGGTTTCCAAATCACCTGTATGACTTTGGTTGGTGTTATTATTCTGCAGACTCAGGAGTCTGTGGACTTGTCCCTGTGGGTTGGCAGTGCTCCCTGCAGTTCTGTGGGGCAGAATAGGAATGCTACGGTCTCACCACAGTATTAAATAGCACTGAAGTGTTTAGGGACAAGTAGCGTGTAGAAATCATGAAGTCAGGAGATGAGGACAGCTACAACATGTAATTATCTGTTGATGTAGCAATCCTGTTCTCTGGTGGAGGAGCAGGGTTGACTGAAGGGAATGAAAGATGGAAGAATCTGGGAAGTGACAGAGGGGTTTGTGGGTCCTGGGAACACAGCAATTTGAGTGACAGGGTTGTCCTGGACGATGGATAATACACTAACATGTCACAGAATGTCCTTGCACTGCAGTTTCCCATACAGACAAAATTCACATGAAGAGCAGAAACCAGGCTCCTTACATGTAGGGACCAGTGAGAGGATGGAAGAAACTTACAGTGAAGGCAGAGAAACTTCTGCTCTTGGTTCCCTGAAGTCATACCTACCCCCTATCCAAAACATGCAGTAACTTCAGGGTATGTGGTAAAAGCATGATATTCTTTTCAGTATCAGCATTATGAAGCATCTCCAAAAAACCAAGTATCACTCATGGGCAGTATGCAGAAGTGCACCAGCTGGTTTCAAGGAGGTGCAGGTGAGCCCAGGCTGTGCTGAGGCTTCCCTTTGCAAAGTTGTTTCCTGGGGCTGACTGGCTGGTTGCCTGCCCAGCATGACAGCAGAATTTGTAGGCAAGCTTTATCTTTCTATACACCTTGGAAAATTTCTCCCAACCTTATAGTGGCTGCAATAAAAGCAGATAGTTGGCACTTGTGCAAAATACGAAGGTGACTTATTTAAGGATTGTTACCTGTCACATTAATGCTGCTGAATTCTGCCACTCATTCCTACTCATTCTTGACTTCAGGATGTGATTGTGAAATCATGTGGTTGTGAATCACAATATTCCTGAGGAGTAGTTTAGAACAGATAAAAGACAGTACAGACTTTTCAGTGAAGGTGATTGATTTGTCTTGTTATTCTTCAGAAGAAATAACAAGGTAGTAATGAAACTCACTGTGTGGTAAAAACACAGAAGTATGCGCATTTAAATGAGAACATGACTCCACTTTCTTGACTATTTGCAATTGGAAAATACACCGTCAGTATTCCACAGAAAATGTCATATTTCTTTTGGGGTTCTTTTTGGTAATGAAGGAGAAGTTTGAACTTAAAAAAAATAATTTGAAGGAACTGGATTATAATTTTTGACGTTTAGGTAAGGAATAGATGGCAAGTCAAGCACCATGGTTGTTGGACAATGGCATACTGAATACAAAAGGTGCAACTTGTCAGATTTTAGAACTTCTTTGTTTTTCATGATACAGATAAATAGTCCAAAGAACTAAAAAGCTTCAAGAGTGTTAACAGCTTTTTGCCACAATCTTTTCCGTGTAGTGTATCTAGAGTTGATAGTTATCTGTTTACTTTCTGGGTTGGCTTTCGTCTGTCTTTATTTAGTTTTTGTAACATACACCAATTCAGGTTTTCCTGGGTTTTGGAATTTAGGGTTGGCTTATCTGCAAAGGGCACATCCAGCCTCCCCAGTGCCTCTTAGAGGAGAAGCCTTCAGTGATTCAGTCTGACAATACATCTATTCTTATTTAATTCGAAAAGTGGATGATATTGTCTTTGATCAATCATGATCTTTGCTAGGTTGGAAAGTGGTGAAGGATGTTGTCAAGTATGATTTTCTCAGTCTGTAACATGTTTATAGGTATGTGGAACAAAACTAGTCTCTTGGGTGAACTTTTCACAACTTAATATACAGACCACAACAGGGATGCTATATGAAAGTTTTATTTTAAAGAGATGAGAAAATGCTTGCAGCCTTGTCTTCTGTGGATAGTGTTGTTTCAGGGGCAGAAGAGCTAAAGACAGAATAAAAAGATCCAGCAGATAGCTGCACAGGCTTCCTGACCTAAAGGTGGCACAAAGTGGTACTCTGCTATGAGCATGACTGAGTCGTTTGGTTTCCAAATCTGTCAGGAGGAAGCTGTGGCTATGCCACACCACCTAGACCCTGGCTATCCCAAAACAAGTCCTTGGTAGTGGCAAGCCTATTGCTTATAAGGATAATTAATGTATGTAATAAAGGCTCTTGAATGAGTTGTATACCTCTAGGTTATTGGCATCACACCAATATTTGAATTAACTGCTGACTTACAGACTGAGAATCCCAGTTCTGGGGAGACCAAGAGTAAAGCCAGGGTATTCCCTGAATGAGGCTTTGTCCACAGGGCAGAAAACAGTATGTGGATGTAACCATGAATAGTATTAACAGCATTAATACTTAGCAGTTGACTGTAGAATAGCTCAGGGTTTTTATTTCTGTACTGAATTAATCCGTTTTCCTCTCCGGTATTACAATGTTTGTGTGAGGCAAGTGACTGTTGTCATTATTGAGAAATATTACCAATCCCCTCTTGCCATGGCTTAGGAAACTAATCTTCATCAAAAGAGGGTTGGGACCTCACAGAATTTTCAATTACGCTTTTAGTAGTTGAAGATGGTGAGTACAGTCCACTGGGGAAGGTTAGTGCAAATTGCACAGTGTCCAGATTCATGGGAATGCTAAGGTACCAAAGATCATATGGAGAACTAAGGCATTTGTGAATGCTGAACAGACCCTGCAGCTAGGGATGGCCTTTCCTGAATGAAATCTGACTTTGAAGGCATTCGTAGGTGACTTCACTTAGCAAACCAGTTTTTCATAAGCGTTACGGCTTCAAATCATGGTGACTACAGAAATTTGAGGTGGTATTTCTGCTTTTACTTTGTGCACCAGTGCTGGTAAGGAAACCTGCGCAGTAACCGTTACTCTCTTTTCCATAGTGTGATATGTTGAACTGCTATTTTTACAAAATGAAATGGAAGCAAATGCTATTTTCTCTTGTGAATTAAATGTGACTCTTGAGGCAATCGAGGATTTTATTTTCTAAGAATGTAAGACATCTCTTACTGAGCCTGACCAATGCTTTGCTTAACCTAATATTGTGTCTCTACCTGCACCAATAGGAGAACATGAAAGCCTTTCCAGTTTCTGCCATCATATTTCCCAACATCCCCTAGTGTTGTATTAGGGATGTTATGGGATTTTTCTTTAGCTGTTCCCTTTCGAATCTATCTAAGGATCTGTTTCCCATTAATTTGTCTAATTTCTTTCATTTTTACTGACATACACAAGCTTCTGACAACCTTTCTGACAATGTTGGAAAGCACTTTCTTTACTGTGTTTTAAACTGATGACCTAGTAGTTTCACTGTGTCCCTTAGTTCTGTCATTATGACATTTGGTGAAAGATTCATGTTATCATCAACTTCATGGGTTTTTTTTAAAGTTTGACCACAACATCCTCAGTCTTTTCTTTCAGTATTGCATTCAGCCTAAGCAGTTGCTTTATTCTTACTGCTGGGTTCCTAAACATTGTATTCCATATTGGAATTCGCTTGTTTCATATGAATACTCTCCTTATAATATAAAGTGATATTACAACTAGTAAATATTAGAGTATGTATTCAGTATAAGTTTCATATGAATACTCTCCTTATAATATAAAGTGATATTACAACTAGTAAATATTAGAGTATGTATTCAGTATAAGTTTCATATGAATACTCTCCTTATAATATAAAGTGATATTACAACTAGTAAATATTAAAGTATCTATTCAGTATAAGTTAGTTTCATTAGAATCTGGTTAAATGTGCACGCTTGCAGGTGCCCACATACAAGTTAGATTCCATTTATATGTATTGCTTATTTTCAGTGGTGCTTTTGTTGATAAAATCAGTGATACCAAGAGCACATCTCCTGAGGCAGACATCTAAAATACATGATGCAACTCATAGTCTGAAAGCAAGTGTTTCTGTCCACTGAGAGAGTGATTTTACTAGAAGAGATATGGTCTAGTCTTAGACTGTAATTATGCTTCTCAGGAAAATGTCCTGGAAGAAAGGTGCCTTTCACCTTTGGAAAAAAAAACCATAGTATAATGGAAAGGAATAAAAGGGAAAGGAATTCTATCAAGGCATCTCAACACTGATTCATACTTGGGCTACCTCCTATCCAGCTTGAACCAGCGGCAAATGGTCATTCAGTCTGAGCTGTCAAGTGAGCACCCCATAAAGCTTGCTGCACTTTCCCTTATATTACACTAGGGACAGATACTGAAGTGCCTCATCTCTGCTATCCTCATGGTCCAGTTGCATATAATTGGAGCTCTCTCCAGGAGTTGATAATCTACAAATGTTCACAAGGAGAAGGGGTTGAGAACAGATTGTGCTGTAAAGACAACATTATCTCAGGGAAATTGAGAGAGGGGTGTTTATACACTAAAGTGAGTGTGTCAGAACTACATTATGTGTTTGCATGCCATGGGGAAAGAATATAACCTATGTGTTGTGGTTTAACCTCAGCCAGCAGCTAAACACTCACTCACTCACTCACTCACTCACTCCTCACTTCTCTCTCCTCCCAGTGGGATGGGTAAGAAATAGGAAAAAAAAACCCCAATACTCAAGGGTTGAGATAAGAACAGTTCAATAACTAAAACATAATAGTGACAATTATAACAATGATATCATATAATATATTATACATATTATAATATGCTTTGTGTATAATATACTGTATATAATAACAGTAATTTAAAGTAATATAACAAAAAAGAGAGAGAAATAAAACACAAGAAAAGGATAAATAATGCACAAAGCAGTTGCTCAATACCTGCTGAGTGATGTCTGAACAGTGATTGGCTCCCCAGTCAGTTCCCCGCAATTTATATGCTGAGCATGGTGCCCTATGACCGGGAATATCATTTAGGCTACTTTAGGTCAGCTGTCCTTCACATACTCCCTCTCATCTTTTTGTGCTCTTGCACAGTAGCAAAACATGGAATGCTGGAAAGTCCTTTGTTTCTTAGCAAGAACTAAACTCGTCAGTATATTACCAGCACTGAATCCAAAACACATCATTATTCTTGCTACTAAGAAACAAGCCATTTTGAATATAAGAAAAATAGCTCTGTCCTAGCCAAAAACAGGACACTATATTTTTCTTAATGTATCTTGGAAGAGAATGTCTCTGGAGTCAAACTTTGCTATTTGGTCCGAATCAGAGAATTGTTTCAGTTGGAAAAGGCCTCTAAAATCGTCAAGTCCAACCATTACCTACCTCTACTAAATCTAATTCTAATATCCAAACTAAACCTCCCTTGCTGTAACTTGAGACCATTTCATCTCTTCCTATTAGTTGATGCTAGGGTGAAGATACCAACACCCACCTCCACCTCATGACAACCTCCTTTCAGGCAGTTGCAGAGAGCAATAATGTGTCCTTTCAGTTTGCCATGCTTTGCAGGTTATTTTATTTGTTTAGAAAAAACATGTATTATTTCAAGACAGCAGTTCTTCTTATATTTATGTTAAAGTAATTGGATTTTACTTTGGCATGTCTAGTACTTCTGCTCTAAAACAATGCAAAGGCAAGACCATGCTAGAAGTCTGTACTGGCAAGAAAAAAAAAACAACAGTAAAAAAAATCCCCAAAATCACTCACTCAACTTGAAATGGCAGTCAAATAAGCTAATGTCATATTAGGCATTATCAACAACGTACTGAGAAAAAGAGCAGGCATAATTTTACTACAGTATAAAAAACCTTGATTTGTTTATGTCTTGGGTAATGTATGTCATTTGGTCTCTGTATTTCAAGAACACCATTATGTTTGAGGAAACAACAGTGAACAGCAAACAAAATGATCACAGGATAGGTCATCAGACTTTTTAGGAAAACCTAAGAAGTATACACTCCTTAATTTTCTACAGGAAAAAAACATTTTCTACAGGAAAGAACTTTGTGCTCAAAAGCGTGCTAAATTCACATCCATGAAGTCTTCAAGCAGTGATGTCACAATTCTAACAGCAGCACAAATGACTCAACCTCATTGCTGATATGACTATAGTATGATATGATCATTTAAATACTTCTTTCTCTCTTTAAAAATTATGTAACATTTTCAAACCTATTATGTACAAAAAAAAAAAAAAACAACCAACCAACCAACCAAAACACACAAAATAAAAGCCAGAACAGTGCACAGCATTAGAAGCTAAATGGCTGAAGCTATCTGCTGCTCTGACTGCATTTTTGAGCATTCAAAAAGTACAGAGTGACTCATGACTTAAATGTGTTCTTTGTTTCATTTGCTAGTTTTGTAACAGCACCTGATGGTGCTATTTCACACTAATACACTCAAAACTTCATGCCCTAAGTCAAAAATACTTTTCTCTATAGATATTTAAGAAAGACTTTTCTCTTTTTGTGTTAAGCATTAAATAAAAGGAAGAGGACTGCTTTAGGAGTATGAATAACTACATTTTTTGCCAGAGATCTCAAAATAAATTCAGCACAAAGCAGTTGGAAAATTTCATTTCAGTAGTTCCATTATGCTTTATTAAATTATTCAAATCAACTATTTGAATAAAAGGTCAAGTCAGACTACAAAAGAGGGGGTTATTTTGATTTAAAAAAAAATCAATAATTGTAATTGACAGTAATTCTGAAATTTATCCTTAAATTTCTTTTAATAACATGTTTTTTCAAGGGAAAAGTTTCAGTTTTGGTGACATTATACTGTTTAGTTTTCAATCTTTGGAGGAAGCTCCCACGTCTAATTATTTCAGACCCTAAAAGAAATTGCTCCAAAACATGTACACATAAAATCTTTCAAAGAAAGAAGGATGTGTATGATACATATGCACAATGCAAGACAACACGTGGCAGACTTGCATATTGCTGACAGCTGTGCTGTGCTGGGAGCTGGTGAGATGATGCTGTACTGAGGCCAGTTAGCACACTGCCACAGTAACATGGCTGTGCTACTTTCTGAACCCAGTAACTAATTCCACATAGCATCATGCCACATCTCATGGCTGCTGCCAGCATCCATCCACACAAACAGTGCAGAGTCCAGCAAGCAGTTTTAGGAAACCCTTTCCAAGATGTGTATATGGAGAAAACACAGCCACTTGCTACCGGTGCTGCCCTGAAGCATGCCCTGCACAAGATGAGTTACATAAAATCATCTTCCTTCTTAGAGCTTTGTATTCAGAATAATGTTTATTGTCTCAGAAATTTCCCTGTTTAGTGATTTAAAGCTTGTGAGCAGTGCTGTCATTTGACATGTGAGGTTACCTTGACTTAGCCAATATCAATTTTACTCTTGTAACGCCCTTATAGATTTGCCTTATTGGGGGTCCAACTCTGTAATTAGTTTACTTTTATGTGCCTGCTTTTTTATCTTGCACATTTTCTGTCCTGCTTATTTGCATTTAAATTTCTTTTCCAGCTGAGTTTGAATTAGCCTTCTGCATGTGAATATCATGAAAATTTGCCTTTGTGAGACTGCAACAAAGCAGTTATTTTCATAATTTTAATTTTATTTAATTAAAAAAAAAGAAATAGTCACTGGGTTTCAGGTTTTGCCTACAGAACTTCCAGATAGAAAAGGTATTTATATGCCTCAATCTGAGCAATTGCATAATCGTACTACTGCAGCTTTCACCCTTCCTTGTTCAAGCTCTCCGACAGTGTTTGGCATCCTCGTTGCTGTGTCATAAATCTAGTTATGTTCTAAACAGCTTAATCTTTTTCTTTTCACTTCATATGTATGATGCCTATAAACTTGGACAAATATACTTTCGTGGATGAGCATAGATATATTTTGTATGTTGCATGCTATAAATTGCAGGTTTTATATTTCTCTATTTTTCCAAGTGTTTCATGTGCTAAAAACATTATTTAGCCCTCCCAAGTTACATGTCTTCATATTTAATGTGAGAAGCCATAGTGTGATAGTCTGCACTCCTTATGGTGCATATCACCAAATGAAGTGCATCACACTCCTGTAAGTTACCTCCTTTGTCTATCAGTTTGTAGTCTTACTGCTATCATCTCCTGCCATCACAACTACACTGTGTCTGAATTAAACTGTATGTGCAAATGCTATTTCCTTTTTCCATCTTAATTCTTGTTCCAGTCAAGTTTTTCATTTATAAAAATGCGTCTGCTTCCACTTGGCATTTTCCACTTAGCATAGTTCTAGTAATTTCTATATAAACCCAAACCTTTTAGTCATGTGAAATTCTCAGCTCTCACATTTAAAAATAGAAGATTTAATGATGACAGAAAAGGTTGTTTAGGGCCTGTAAAATAAGTCTTATGAAGAGCAGCTGAAGGAGTTGGGGCTGCTTAGTTTGGAAAAGAGGAGGCTGAGGGGGAGACCTCAGCACTCTCTACAACTACCTGAAAAGACATTGTGGAGGGGCTGTGCTGGTCTCTTCTCCCAGGTAATTAGTGATAGAACAAGAATGAATGGCCTTAAGCTACAACTGGGTAGGTTTAGGCTGGACATTAGGAAAAAAAATTTCACAAAAATAGTGGCCAGGCACTGGAATGTGCTGCCCAGGGAGGTGGTGAGTCACCAGCCCTGGATGTGTTTAAAGGTCGTTTAGATGTGGTGCTCAGGAATATAGTTTAGGTTAGAGTAGGATTATACCACCCATGGCAGGGGGGTTGGAACTAGATGATCCTTGTGGTCCCTTCCAACCCTGACTGATGCTATGATGCTATGACTTGGTGATCCTGAGGGTCTTTTCCAACCTAAATGTTTCTGCTGTAAATTTGAATTCAAAGTTTCAAAGGTGATAAAAAGATGTTATTAGTTTATAAAATTTCCCTATTTTAAAGAATAATCAGCCATGCTTGGATCGTCAATAGGGGAAGTGGTGTAGGTCTAGCAGACCATTCAAAATAGCAGGAGTGACATCCTACCACAGGCAGGTGCTTCCAGTTGTCCTCTCCTCGGGGGCAACCACATTCAGTCAACTGTTGAATTCTGTGCTGTAAATCTCTGCATGATCTATAAACAATCATTTTTTTCATGCTTTACCAAGTTATGTTAGCAACCTTTTAGAAAATAAACCCCATCTTTTTTGGTTTGTGTATTTACTTCTTATTCTTGATTCATGTGTTTAGTTAGAATCATAGAATCAGTCAGGCTTGGAAGGGACCACAAGGATCATCTAGTTCCAACCCCCCTGCCATGGGCAGGGACACCTCACACTACATCAGGCTGGCCAGAGCCTCATTCAGCCTGGCCTTAAACACCTCCAGGGATGGGGCCTCAACCACCTCCCTGGACAACCCATTCCAGGCTCTCACCACTCTCATGCTGAAAAACTTCTTCCTCACATCCAGCCTGAATCTGCCCACTTCCAGCTTTATTCCATTCCCCCTAGTCCTGTCACTACCTGATATCCTACAAAGTCCCTCCCCAGCTTTCTTGTAGGCCCCCTTCAGATACTGGAAGGCCACAGTAAGGTCACCTCAGAGCCTTCTCTTCTCCAGACTGAACAGCCCCAACTCTTTCAGTCTGTCCTCACAGGAGAGGTGCTCCAGCCCTCTGCTCATCCTGGTGGCCCTTCTCTGCACACCTTCCAGTATGTCCATATCCCTCTTGTAATAGGGGCTCCAGAAATGGATGCAGTACTCCAGATGGGGTCTCACCAGCGCAGAGTATAGAGGAAGAATCACCTCCCTCAACCTCGAGTTACTTTTCATGCTTAGCATAAATATGGCATGATAAGGCCTTTCTCTGCTTGGGGGGGTACAATGTACATGGGAAAAAGGAAATACAGAGGAAGGATGTCTGATAGACTGAAATGCCATTTCACAAACACTAGATAGATCTCATCCAATTCCTGTAGGCATTTTTTCATCATTTGTAGTCTGTTGAGTCTGAGTAAAAGTTGTCTGCAAATATAGATGACAAAGTGAAAATGAACATTTAAAAGTTAACAGGCTTGCACATGCAGTAAGACTGTCAGACCACTATTTAAGTTCTGAAAGACTCAGTAACGGTCAAATGGAACATACTCACTTATAAGAAATGACAAACTGCAGCAAATGAAAATGTCAAGCTACAAAAGAACAACAGTAACGTCAGTACATCTGCCTGCAGATGTTCTGGATATACTCATCAGCAGACATTTTTCAGTAGTGCAGGCCATATTAGTCCTTTGTTGCTATTCCTGCATACTTTTGTGGCTACTGGAAAGAAACACACAAAGAGTTACCTTAAGAAGTTCAGTAATGGAAAGGGAAAAAAATCACCGTGTGTTCTTTCAGGCTGGAAATGGTAGGCCCTGAAGGGTATCCCTTGCCAATGCTGGAGAATCAGGTTTCCTCTTCCACCCTTTTCCATTGTAATGAAAGTTTTCTTCTAAGCATGTTCAGTGATGTGAAAGCAATTAAAAATGTCAAAGGACTGCTCCACTTGAGCATACTTCTGTAAAGTACAGCTCAAAAGCACTTTGCAGCTAGGAAGCTAGGCTGAACAGGACATTGAGAGAGATGTTGCTGATGCTTCCAAATGAGTTTCAGGGTTTCTTCATGTCTCCTTCAATTTTGCATTACTTAGGTCTTCAAATAACATTGAATTCTGAACTTGAAATATCCTGTAACTCTGGATACTATCTATCCTACTTCTCTAATTATCTCTTGCCACTTGTTCATCCACCTGGATGTTGAACAATTCATGCAATACAGGCTGCGGTTTCAAACAGACTCTGCTCAGGCCATTCCTGGCATCATGTCTACTTGGGAACAAATCTGTTTGTTTAAATGAAAGAAATTCTATGCCATAAATAAAGGAAATGCTAATTTACAGCATCAGACTATTGGGTTTGGATAGCTTTTCCTTTCTGGTTGGTATTTTGGCTGTTGGTCTTCTTTGAATTTCTTTGGATTTATGTACTTTTTAATACCCACTGTTTGACAATTTTTTTTCTCATTTCTGAAGAAGTTAAACCAGATCTGACAGTGATCTTTCTACAAAATAGGGCTGAAAAGAGGAATTGGATGTGTGTCAGAAACTATTGAGATTTCTTTCCAGGATGGAAAACAATGACGTTTCCCTGACTTCTTTTCTGTCTTTATTTGACAAAAACCTCTGTAGGGTTCAGATAATGATATAGTAAACTTGTGCCTTTTTTGTGTCAGGGGCAAAAAGCATCCTGCTTAAGTCACTCTGGCTGCTCCTTGGTCTATGTCTTGCATAGTAAGCATTTTTTGTCAACAAAGCATGTTTTGTCAACAAAGTATTCAGTATTGTATATCCACTTTAATTACACATCATCATTTTCAGGTTCAGATACAAAACTGAGGGTGGGCTGCAAAACGGTGCAGCCATCCAACATGACCTGGACAGGCTGGAGAGCTGGGTGCAGGCAAACCTCATGAAGTTCGATAAAGATAAGTGCAGGGTCCTGCATCCAGGGAAGAATAGCAGCATGCACCTGTACAGGTTAGGAACTGCCCTGCTGGAAAGCAGCTCCACGGAGAAAGACCTTGGAATGCTGGTGGACAGCAAGTTCTCCATGGAACAACAATATGCTCTTTTGGCCAAGAGCCAACAGTATCCTGGGGTGCATCCAGAAAAGTGTGTCTATCAGGTCTAGGGAGGTTCTTCTCCCCCTCGACTCTGTGCTGGTGAGACCATACAGTCTCCAGTTTTGGGTTCCCCAGTTCAAGAGAGACAGGGACCTGCTGGAGAATCCAACAGAGAGCCACAAGGATGATTAGGGGACTTGAGCATCTCCCCTATGAAGAGAGACTGAGATGCCTGGGGCTGTTTAGTCTTGAGAAGACTGAGAGGGAATCTGATCAGTGTCTATAAATATCTGAAGGGTGGGTGTCAAGTGGAGGGGGCCAATGTCTTTTCAGTGGTGCACAGTAATAAGACAAAGAACAATGGATACAAACTTGAACATAGAAGATTTCACCTCAACATGAAAAGAAACTTCGTTACAGTGAGGGTAACAGAGCACTGGAACAGGCTGCCCAGAGAGGTTGTGGAGTCTTCTTTTCTGGAAACTTTCAAAACCTACCTGGATGCATTCCTTTGTGGATTACCCAAGGTGATCCTGCTTTTGGTAGCGGGGTTGGACTCCATGATTGCTTGAGGTCCCTTCCAACCTCTAACCTTCTGTGATTCTGAAATCAATTATTTAGAACCTGAAGACATTGAAGCTGCTTACTGCTCTTACCTGTTATCACAGGAAATCTCTGGCATAACAATCTTTCATTTGTATTCAGAGTGATAAAATCAAACAAGAATCATGAAGTAATAGACAGAGGAAAACAATTACAGCATTCAAGTAGAAATAGAGGATGCGCAGAATAAGGGATGGTTTAAGAGAACACATGGATCAAAGCCAATGGGACCCCAGGCTCAAACCTTGCAGATGATCAGTGTTAGCTGCTACAATTGTGTAATGAATTACCTTTTGGAAACTCAACTTTTTCTGTGTCAGTTTTCAAACAAGCAGTCCAGATGCCCTTCATCTAATGAGCCTGAAAATGATGCTGGCTGGCTCAGTGATATTGAAGCTGTGCCCTTTTCAGCCTAGTCTGCAGAAGTTTATTTTTTTACTCATCCTCTGGGAAATACTGGCCAAGCCAGTGTCTGGTCTTTCTTTTAATGTCCCTCTTGTCCATGATAGTCACCTCTGTGCAGTCTGCTCTGAATTCCATACTATTAAGGAAAGATTTGTGCTTGCCTAGGTTTCAGTATGACCAAAATGACTGTTTAGGTTCAGTGCCATGTAGGCTCTAGAACATTTGAGAAAACATCTAAAGTGACTCAGTCAGTATTGGCACAGGCACCATTTTTTATGCTTGGTAGCACTGACTTAATTGCTGACATATGTTTTCCATTCTTTAAGGGCCAGAGATTTGAGCCAGAAAAATGATAGGAACCGTTCTTTGAACCCCTATTGGTGGTAGCAGCCTTAATAACGTCTTAGCAATTATTGCAACTCAAATGCCACAACAACTTGTTAAAAGGATTTTATCTCTTAAGACTACATTTCTCTTGGTACCATGCACAGATAGCCCTTCCAAATGAATGTGACTTTTGGCTCTAGAGAGCTCTGTTTCCATGAAGTGCTTGCTCATATTTATCAGCAGTTCCATCATTTGTCTTTGCTTCACAGATAGCAATTACATTTGCATTTTTGGCAAGCAGGGCATTCACAGTTGTGAAACAATGCATTTTTCTTCTTGGAATTTCCATTCTTGGAAGAGACTGGAAATGAATAACTAGGAAATGACATTTTGTAAAGCCATCGCAGCTTTTCATCTAGTCCAAACAACCTTTTCACCTCAGAAATACATTCCCCACTTTGCCAGTAAACTGACCTTATGGTTTTGTTACTGATGTTGTACATTTGCAAGTTTCTTAAAATTACTGATTTTAACAGTAAAACATAACCTTGTATTTATGATATTAGTCTAATTATCTGGTCTTAGATGAGTAGGAAGCATGCATTTATCAGTTCTAGTAGCTCTTTAGAACATTTTGCTCAGTCACCTAAATTATTATTTTCATATTAGTTACTTGTACTAGAAATAGGAGTTCTGTCTAATTCCTAGTAATTGCAAGAAAAACACTGTCATTATTTTATCACTAAGGTAGACCAGTTCCTCTCTCTGCCTTGTCTAATTTTTCTGTTTCAGATACAATCATGGTAATGTTTGGGCTTTTGCTTCAAAACAAGGTTTTATTTTAATTTAAATATCCATTGGCAATTAGAAAACCATAACGGCTAAACAAAGGGAAAAGTTGCTTTGTGGTAACTTTACAGTTTCAAGAGTCCTTGGAACAAACTATTGAAATAAACTAATAAAATTATAATATTAATTAAATATCCACTGCACTGTTTTAACTGGAGAAGAAAATTTAAGGGCTAGCAGCTCTTGAAATGTACTTTTTCTTGTAAGCACATTTCATTTTCTTCAATTTTTCATGAAAAGTATTGGTAAATAGATTTTTTTTTTCTTTCCTAGAGATATTTCTGTGCAATAAAGGATGAGTCTGCAGGATAGTTCTTTCCCCTTCTCCATGCACATCCAGTCCATTCTACCTTTGTCTGCTGCTCTTCCTCTCTAAGTGTGTGAATATTCTCTATCCTGTTATGCATTTTCTGATACTAGTCCTGATGAGCAATAATTTTGAGAGTAGCCTTCTGAACCTCTTTGACATTGCTGTACTCTCTCTGTACTGCTCAAGACACGCATCTGGTTTCAGAGTTACCTCCTTGTCCTTTCGAAGCTAAATTAGCCTCAGACATTGTATTCGTTGAAGCAAACGAAAAGGCCCCATTTCCTGAAATTCAGCTTTGTAGAGTCAGATATTGTGCAATATTCTTTATTGCAGTGCTTGGAAAATAAATTAAATCCATCTTTCCATAAGGGATGGAAAATAGCGACCATCGCAAACATTACTGTGTAAAGTAATAGTTCATGGAAGTTAAAAATACATAGATAACCATTATTGGTTACTTCCCTTTCTATGGTGTGAGGTAATGCTATAAACTTCAACACCTGAAGTAAAAGCAGAGATTTCCCCTCCTGTCTTCACTGCTTTAAATACTCCTTGAGGATTTTGTTTTGTTCTAATCAAATGCTTCATGTCTCAAGCATCCTTGTAAAAAACTCTGAAACTGTACAAACCTATGAATATTCTGCAAATTGATACATATTGTTTCCAAGTTGCACTCATATGTTGACACTTCAGTTTATTAGCAAAAACAGTGTTGGTGTCTCACACATGTTATTTCATTCACTCCTTAAAGAGTTCTGATATAAGCGAATTTTTGTCTTTATTGCTTTAACTCTCAAAAAAGAAAAAGGTGCCTGCTTAAGATCATCTCTTTCATATGGATGGGCAGGGTCTCACCTGTTGGCAAAGAGCCATAGCTGGAGAGGGTGAGAAAAAAGAATAGTATAGGAAAATATGTATTGTCAGGTTCCTTAAACCCCGACTGCCAGATTACTAGGAGGAGACACTGGCCCATGTGCTATCCTGATAGGGCAGTTTAGTAGGTGTTTGGCCACAGATAGGTTTTTCTCCTTTAGACCTCACCTCAGTAATGTGTCATCTGCCACAATAATTAGTAGTGTCTTTTCTTCTTTTCCTTTTTTTTTTTTGTTGTTAATTATTAATAAAATCAAAAACAACAAACCAACAAACTGATGTGAAAAAGATTTTTATTTTCTAAACTTCTTTTTAAAAATTACTATAAATTTTTGTTGATATTTTTTCTCTTCTTTGCCTTTATTCTTTCCATTTGCTCCCAATTATTACAGAAATACCAGGCCTAGCGTCTTCTTCTGCACCACTTTTAATTATGAGGTTTTGAAAAGTAAATGTGCCAAAACAAGTAAAGAAGCAAGTGTTTCTTTTCTTCTATTCTTTCTATTCCTTCATGTGTTTCCTATGAGGAAAAGAAGTTAAATTTCTAAACTTATAACCTCTCTAAGCTATTGATATGTTCTTAAAAAGCAGTGCTATTGATATTTCTACTGCTCTTACTACAACTCCCCAAAATACTAATTTTAGCTCTTAGAAGATTTATATGCATATATTTATGACCAGACCTCTTAGCAGTTTACGAATTACTTGTTTTGCAGGTAGGGAAATGGAAGCATAGAAGGGGATAATGATTCACTCAGGATGACTCATCTAGTGAAAAAACAGGTTTTTGTAACCTTCTTGTCCTACTTCATTCCTGCAAAAGAAAAGAAAAGAAAGAAACAAAGGATTTCCTTATAGCTTACATAGTAAAATAGCAGTGTCTCTCCCACAGCTGCCAGAGGGGCCCCAAGTCTTCTTAAGATTTCTCTTTGAGGGCTGAAGATTTTAACTGTGTTCTGCTCCAATTGTAAGCTAGACAGTATGATGGATTGTGCATCTATATGTGTGATTAGCTTAGCAGAACTTTGGATCTGCAAGTTGAGTTTTGCTGAAAAGAGCTGCTTGAAAAGTACTTTTTATTTGGCAAAATTGTTGATTCTCCTGGGAACGCTTCAGAGCATGAAATAAGCAGATGTTAGTGGAAAACAGTTGAAGACAAAGTTTTTTTTTCAGCTGTAGAGACTGGTGCAAGATACTAGTATCTCTCCTTCTAGGTCTTTTGGCCTGCACATTTTATAGTGTTTCCAGAGTGACATAATCACCTCATTGGCATAAGCTATTATGTCATGTTCTCTCCCAGTTTAAGTAATGACATCAGTATCTGGAAAATAGACTTTTGGAATCAAGTTACCAGGTTTTTTTTGTGCAAAGTAAAATAAATCATACACAATTTTTTTCCTGAAATCAGGAAGTAATGTAACTCAAAAGATACCCTTATGCATTTTATTTACTTTCTTCTTGTTTTTTGTTTGTCTGTGGGTTTTTTTTTGCCTTTATTTGTTTGTTTGGTTTGGTTTAGTTTGTTTTCTACTTGCAAACATAGGGGATTTTGATAATTTCATCATAAGAAAATGTAATTCAGTAGTTACAATTTGATCAAAATTCACAACGCTTTTGTGTGCTGGTTTGGGGCCAGACAGATCGTCTCTTGCCCCGAAGGGGACAAAAGAATGAGACTCACACAAATGGATTGGAGAGTGATGGAAAGTTTAAATGGAAAAGCAATTGGTGAAGCTACAGAGAACTACAAACTACAAAGCATAGTGGCAAAGAGTATCCCAAAACGTACAGAGCCCGTTACATAATTCTCAGAGCTTCCCAATCCTTCCCTTCTTCCCACCTGAGGGTAAACCCAAACCCCCCAGGGCTCTTTCTTCCCCCTCCCGCTGCTAGGCAAGTCTCAGGCTGGCCAGGTCTGAGACTGCCCCCCCCCCTCCATCCTCCTCCTGGCATTAGGCCTAGACAGGCCTGAGAGGCCTTGAGGGTACTCCCCCGGCATTACCCGATAAGAGAGGACATCTCCCAGGGGAGCAGAGAGGGAAGAAAGAGCAAGAGAATGACTTTGCAGATGGCCTTATAGGGTGCAGGATTTATGGGTAGAAATACGTCGTTTCCTGTGTCCACCCCTATGGGTGGGCACCCAGGACACCAGAGGTGTATCTCATGCAGCAGTGGCAGGGGGCACCCAGCCTAAACTGCCACATTTTGTAATTTAAACATGTAATCCTATGGTGATAGAGAGGGCTTGCCCAAGTGTGAGGAAAGACAACACGTTTTGTTTCATTTGATGGAGAATGGCAGCAGAGGAGTGGTTTCAGCAGGTCTAATGGTGGATGGATGTGCACAACAGTAAGCCATCAGTCTGCTCCACTCCTATATTGCTAATGTAAAGTGGAGCACTAACTTCATTCTCAAGAACTGGCATTCGCTTATGGACAAGTCTATAATGGATGAGAAAAGCCTGAGCTGTCCTTGAATGTCTCGATAGTTCTATAGCCACATGCTGCTGCATGGGGCAGATTGAGTTATAACTCTAATCAAAACACTTTGGTATTGCTTTGTGGGGAGAATGGTTGGGTTTAGTTTTACAGTGCACGCTCTTTTTTAAGAGGTTTTGCCTGTTTCAACCCACTACGTCAAATCTGCTTCCGAATTTAATACTGGAAAAAATGCCGTGTTACAAGAATGTAAACTGATATGTGTGCTACCACTTTCCTCCACAGAGAAAGACTCATTTCTTTGGTGAGACATGCTTAACTTAGCTCTCTGTGTGGCAGCTAGTGGTTTGATTTTTTTTTTTCCCTTTTCTAGATAATTTATGAATAGTTCTTGAGAACTCATAGACTCACAGACTGAAAGAGTTGGGGCTGTTCAGTCTGGAGAAGAGAAGGCTCTGAGGTGACCTTACTGTGGCCTTCCAGTATCTGAAGGGGGCCTACAAGAAAGCTGGGGAGGGACTTTGTAGGCTATCAGGTAGTGACAGGACTAGGGGGAATGGAATAAAGCTGGAAGTGGGCAGATTCAGACTGGATGTGAGGAAGAAGTTCTTCCCCATGAGAGTGGTGAGAGCCTGGAATGGGTTGTCCAGGGAGGTGGTTGGGGCCCCATCCCTGGAGGTGTTTAAGGCCAGGCTGGATGTGGCTTTGGCCAGCCTGATGTAGTGTGAGGTGTCCCTGGCCATGGCAGGGGGGTTGGAACTAGATGATCCTTGTGGTCCCTTCCAAGCCTGACTGATTCTATGATTCTATGATTCTACTGCTACGACAGAAGTGGTAGAGTATGTATAGCAATTTTACATCCTCTAATATGTTCTTTATTTTCCAATAGCTAAAGTATTAGCACTAGATTTCAGAGTCCAACATTCATGTATGCAATGGAGATCGTACAAAGACTGACAGAAACTTCAAAGACAATGTAGGACCACAAGAGATTTTAGAATATGATTATGTTACAATATTAGTTAATTAAAATGAGGCTATAAATGAGATGCTACACAGGTCTCAAAGTCTGCAGAAAATTAAGTTAATCAAACATGCATTATAACCAAAGTGGAACATGCCATTGTTCATCTGCATACTTAAGGGTATAAAGCAAATATGCAACACTGCATTTGAAGCCTGACATTTCTGATGATCTACCTGTAATGGTTGTTGATAGTGTTAGTGTAGGCTGAAAAAAAAGAATTGGAGAAAAACAATAGCAAAGAAAAGAGTTTAGAGAATGTAGGACATCTTTCCAACATGCACAGATGCATGCACGGTAACCTCATATCCACATCATTATGATTGAAGAGTCAAGCACCAAAGGAAATGACATTATGACTGACTTAGGAAACTTGTTTTAGTCCTGTTCATTAACAATTTGATAAAGAGTTTACCTATACGATTCCATAGTGTCTTTATTTCCCTGAGTGCAGAGAATGAATGCAACTCAAGCCTGACCTTGAATGTTTCCAGGGATGGAGCCTCCACCACCTCCCTGTGCAGCTGGTTCCAGTGTTCCACCAAGTCATAGTAAAGAAAATATTCCTAATGTCCCATCTAAATCTGCTCTTTTCTAGTTTAAAACCATTGCCCTTCTTTATATCACTGCAGGCTTTTGTAAAGAGCCCCTCCTTAGCAGTCTTGTAGGCCCCCTTCACATGGAAGATGTTGTGAGGTCTCGACAGAACCTTTTCTTCTCAATGCTGAACAACCCCAACTCTTTAAGCTTGTATTCATAGGAGAGGTGCTCTGATCATTATTGTGTCCCTCTGGACCTGCTCCAGCAGGCCCATGCCCTTCTTGCGTTGAGGGCCCCAGACCTGGACATAGTACCCCAGGTGAGGTCTCACCAGAGCAGAGTGGCGGAATCACCTCTCCTGAACTGCTGGCCACCTTTCTTTGGGTGAAGCCTAGGATGTGATTTGCCTTCTGGACTGCAAGTGCACGCTGTTAACTCATGTCCACCTGTTGTCCACCAGCACCCCCAAGTCCTTTCCTGCAGAGCTTCTATCACACCATCAGTCAGCCTGTACTGTTATTGAGGATTGCCCCAACCCAGGTGCAGGGCCTTGCTTTTGGCCTTGTTGTACCTCACGAGGTTGACCTCAACCCACTTTTCCAGCTTGTCCAGGTCCCTCTAGATGACATCCTAACTGCACCACTCAGCTTAGTGTCCTCTGCAAACTTTCTACGGGTGCAGCAAATACCACAGTCTATATCACTGATTAAAATATTAAACATCACTGGTCGCAGTATGGACCCCTAAGGGACATCACTTCTTATCCATCTTCATCTGGACATTGAGCCATTGACTACTACCCTCTGGATGCAACCATCCAGACAATTCTTTACCCACCAAACATTCCACCCAGTGAATCCATATCTCTCTGACTTAGAGAGAAGGATATTGTGGGGGACTATGTCATATGCCTTGAAGAAATCCAAACAGATGGCCTTACTACTTCTCAGAGATTGTTGAATTATTTTTCGTACCACCCATGTGATATGAGGAAGTATTATCATCCTTACTTAACGTAAAGGCAATATAAACAGAGATTAAAATGAAAGTATTCCCAAAACTGAATATCCAAAATGAGTTGTCTAAGACTTATGGTTTTTGATCTTGTCATAGAATGACTGAAGTATTCAGTGCACAGCTTTCATGAAAGGGTAAGAGAATGATGAAGGGCTGGGATACACTGGGGAAACATCACTTTTCCTTGCTGCTTCTTACCCTCTTCCATTGGTATTTGCTTTGGGCCACTACTGGAGGCAGAATGATCTGATGGATCCATTCAATAGATGCTCCAGTGCTCTGAATTAGTTTTATTTGCAAGTGCTGGTGCCCACATGGCTCCACAGCCTTTCAGAGTGGATACTCAAGAATGAGAAAAATGTGATTAGTGACATTTTATAAAGGTGATGTAACTAGTACAGTAGGTGATGTTACCAGTACAATAGCTAGTAGTGCTCTGCAGCTTGGGTGAATATTATTTCTAGTTTCTGATGATAAAAGTACTATTACGTTCCACTAGTCCTTTGCCTGATTCTGTACCTACCCTCTGTGAATGAGACAAATATCTCACAGGCAGGGGCTTGTTCCTCAGAGCCCTCTTAAACTTTGAGCAAGCCAGGAGGTTTTTAAAGAATAACGTATTATCACTTAACATTTTTTCAATAATGCAGATACATAAGGTGACTGACTTAAGATTGGCCTCAACTTTTTAAAATTTATGAAGCTGTTCACAGAATCAGAGGAACAAAAAAAAAAAAAGTGTTTTTGCAAATAGCTGACTATATTCCACTCTGCTGCAAAATATGTCACTAGAACATCTCACCAAACAAATTCCAGATTTGTTTTTAAATATGAAAAGCATTTGTCTGCCATGTTCTTATTAATAGCTGACCTATTTTCCTTAAAAAAAAAAAAAAAAAAAAAAAAAAGAAGGAAGGACAATTTCAACACCACTGCAGAATTTAGTAATTAAAACTATCTTATAATGCAGAGCAACAGGCAGCCCTTTTAGGTGATGTTATTAGGCATTATATAATGTAATATAACTTTGAAATAATGTAATTTTTAAAAAATCAGGAAGAGTAAGATTCAATATAATTTGTTTTGGAATAGTGACAGGAATTTTCTTTCTTGACATAGCAGATACTCAGTGAATGTGCTCAGAGTCTACTATCAGTAAAAAATAAAATACAGTATGATCACATACGCTCAAGATAATTCCAGTCTCAGCACCCTTTCAGGACAAGCTCCTGACCTTTCTGTTTCCCTTTAAAGGTTGTTGCTTGCATATGGCAACACTGTAGCAAGGATTTCCAGAATCCATGTTATGAAGAGATTCTTGATACATTTAGTAGAAGTTTACGGAGGTGAAAGAGACTAAAAATTTAGCAGTTTTGGTAAAATGAATACAAAAGAACAATACAAAATAATAATAATAATAATTTAAAAACCACCCAGATGGTAGAGAACAGAAATTGAAATGTAGAGAATTCCAACGAAAAAATTTATGAAAAGCAAAACACAAATCTTGTAGCGCTCTGAAACTCTTAGCACCGTGAGTTTTTAAGCTTCAAACAGTGCATGCCATGACTTAAATTGCTGCTAACATATCCTAACTAAAATGCTTGTGGAAGTAGAATTCATATGTGATTTATTGCCAGCAATTGTTTATTCCAATTAAAGGAATGTTACACCATCATGAAAAAAAAAAAAAAAAAAACCAAAAAAAACCCCAACTTGCTTGTCAAATACAACTACATCTCCTTTTCATGGAGCTTTCATTGCCATAGGGTCTAGAGCAACACTGGAATACACTTGCATTTCCTAGAGAAAACAGCAGATTGTTATCCAGCTGCTTCTTGTCCATGCTCCTCTGAAGCTGGTCTTGATTCCCTGTAGATATCTGTGTGCACATTGCACTGGTGAAACAAACTAATTTTCTATGTTACATGGGCAGAGCTCCTAAAGTCTGGGCTATAGATCTTCTTTTTGGACTATTCCATCCAAAGCCCTTTTCCAATTTCTGTGAGACACTTTTTGAAGAGTAGTTGGCTTGCTCTCAGGTATGCAGAAGACTTAATAATCAGAACCTGGGTGACGCTAGGTGATGCAACCTTCTTTTGCCATGATTGTAGCTCATGGCTCTTTGGATCTCCTTTGCTGTATTCTCTATGAAGAGAGAGTAGCCAGGAGTAACCACAATTGCTTTTTTTGCTGTCAGCTGGTCTTTGGAGCGCTCTTTGTCAAAGATTTCTACCACATAGGCTACACACATCCATATCCTTTGGGACTGTGCCAAGTGTTTGCCTGATGATGTGGCTATATATGACAATTCTTCATATCGATGTGTTTGCCAGGAAGCTTTCCAATGCATGCTAGTCTTAGCCCTGGGGAACATTTATACCTATTTTCTGGATTCTGTGTGCTTTCTTCAGCACTGTAGGGTATTGATTTAAATATAGATTTGAGGAACTACCTCTTTTTTTCTACAAACTTGCTTTATCATACCTCTAATTCATAAAGAATATAGAAGCAATTTATCCACTTCTGATAAAGGTATGCAACTGATTTCACAGAAGGAGGAGGTTGAGCTCTTTCAGTGCATTGGATTTTCCTTCTGTGGCAGCAGTCTGCTTCTCAATCATAATTTTACATTCAGGGGTTTTTGTTGGTTGGTTTGGTTTGGTTTCCTTCTGTGTTGTTGATTGGTTGGGGTTCTTTGGTTGTTGATTTGTTTGGTTTTGGAGTTTTTTTTTTTCTGAAATATCTCAGAGGAGCTGTATTTTAATTAGAATTAGTCAGTATGCTTGATGGATGGTTTGCATATTTTTATAATCTGCTAAATAAATATTTTAAATACTTTGAGATTTGATTCTTAAATATGAGAAAATTAATAGCACTTTGAATTACAGTAAATACATGATATATAGACACACTCAGAGCAAGCTGGTTTTGCATCTTAGTGCTGAAACAGTGCTCAGAAAATAGCAATGCAAAAGAAGAAGTTGGATCAAAACTTACCCTGGAAACAAAGCCAATGTTGTTCTAGAATTTCTTGAAATTACGCAAAGTGATTTAAAAAAAAATGATTTAAAGGTACTTTAATATTTTTTGCACAGAGAAAAGGTACCTTACATAAAAGGAAGTGCAGACAGCATTATGGAATTACTTCAATGAATGGTGACAGAAAGACTCTAATGAAATAATGACAATAATAAAGTTAGAGAACTATCAGTTCTGCTGAGACTCTAATCCTGGTAATGCAGTGGTGCTGACAGGTGCCGGTAGAAGTGGGAGCCAGTGGGTGGATGTGGCCAGATGGCTCATGAGCTGCTCAGGAGCACCTCTGCATTTGCTGTCTTCTCCTTCTCATGCCTGAATTAAATGGTTCTATTTTTTTAGCTTTCTGTAACCTCAGGTTACCCAAACAACTTCTGATTCTTCAGAATTTCTTAATCCAGAGTTTCTTACTTCAGACCTCATCCTCCCACAGATTTTACCAGAAGCCACAGAGGAAAGAGTTACTGTCCCGGTGGCCTTTTTCTGTTGTATAAAATTGGGGATACTGGTCCCAGTAGGATCAGACAAACCATACAAAGGGATTTAAACCTAGCAGAAGCCTGAACAGATTACTACATTTCTCAGAAATTCTTTTAAATTTTGTTTCTTGTGTGCTTTTTGTTTGCATTTTTACTATACTTCAATAAGATTATTTCAGCTTCAAAGAAAGAGGAAGACATCAAGTCCATCTATGTTTCCAAATGTTTTCAAAAACAGTTATGCAAAATAGCAAAAGCTAGGTAATGCTGTTCAAAGCAAATTTTATTAAATGTCCTATTTTTTTCTTTTGCATGCAGTTTTGATACTGGAAAATCTATCCACACCACTTCTAAAAATGGAGTTAATCATAGGGTTTGCTTGCTGAATTGCTTAACTGCAAACCCAAAGCCACAAGCAGATAGTTGGCTTGAATTCTCCAGTGGCATACGAAAATTCAGATTTAGATCATATGTTCCTTTTAATAACATTTGCTGAAAATATTTTTAACTTTGCAACAAAGAAAATGATTGTTTTCTTCAAATGTTGAGAGATGATATGATATTCCTTCTAAAATGTCAGTATAAATATTTCTTTTTTTTCTCCCTCATTTTCTTGAGGTTGTTAGTTTTTACTAGTTATGGGAGGAGAGAGACAGGAAAGGAGGAGAAAACCAGATGTGGTTTCTCCTGCATCACTGGGTAGACGGTGTCAGAATGGAAGCATTTTGAAAGGTCTCAAGCAGAAAATGAATGTAAGAGATAAAATTTAGGGTTGCTATTCAATTATATAAGTCCACTGGTTTATTTTTACATTAGTGTGTTTTTTGTATTAGTGTGTTTGTTTTCCTGGTACTTTGGGTCAACCTATTGAACACTGAAAGACTGGTGGGGGCTGATTAGTGACAACTGCTTTCTTTAAAAAAAAAAATTTCTAAAGTTTCATCATTATTAAATTCTGGAGATAACTAGATCCCACCAAAAAATGGGATACCTAAGTCAACTATTGGCTCAACTGAATGATGTTTATTAATAAGCAATAAAAAAGTCAAAGAGAAATCATAAAAACATAACCAAAGTGCATGCCCAGTCTAGTTGATGAACGAAAAGTATGTCTGAAATCAGTATTTCACAAATAAATTATGACAATCACTTGGTGTGTTAGACATATTTACATCTGACTTCAACGAATTCAATTAATATATTTAGTGTATAAAGTAAGACAGAATTTATTTAGCCAGAATTTGTTTACCTAAAATGCATGCATGAAAATTCACCTTCTATTAGCAGGTAATGTTTCTTCCAGAGGAAGAAGTTTTTTTGTCTCTATCTTCATTCATTCTTTGCACTACATTCTTTTGTGGAGATTTGTAAAATTAATGTAACACAAAATGCTTTCTAATAAAATCATAACTGAGTCACAATGGGTGTGCTTTCCACAGTAAGTAGTCTGTCCTTCTAAAATACCCTGTAGCTACCGCAGTATAAATCCATCACATCTAAGAACTTTGATTTGAGACACATCTTCAGGATACACAGCGGTTAATGCACACACTACACTACAATATGGAATGAGCTTTCCCTTATCCTGGACTTTTACACCAAGTGACCCTGGAGGGAGGATCTTTCACTAAAATCCTCCATACTCACAGTGAGTCCTGCCAGCTAAATGGGCCCACTTTTGTTTTTTTCATTCCTAGCAATTCCAGTAACAAATTCAGATTCTGCATTTGAAGGGATTATCCCCTTCCTCCGGTAGCTGCCACCTGCTCCAGGCATGAGCTCCTGTCTGGGCTGTAAGTAAGATAAAGATCTTATTTTTCCTTGGAGATATAAATCATTTTATTACCTTGCTTTTGCTCCAAATAAGACCCTGCCCAAAGGCAGTTGATATAGGGCAGCTATTCTGTGATAATTTCAGTGAATTACAGCTGCTATGCCAAATGCACCTTTTTGGTGTAATGGTGGAATTGTGCTTCTTCAGGACAGGACTTCTGGGAAGTAAGGATTTTGAAATACAGAGGGAGGTCACTGCACAAGCAGATGTCTAGAGAGATTACCTGACACTAGGACAATGGAATCCTTTGATGGAGAACAGAATTTGTTCCTCTAGAACCTGTTTGTCCCTCTGCAATGTTAAATATGGCTTTAAAAGATAAGGTGTTCCTAAAGGATCAATTAGCTTGGCTCCTCTCTCTCTCACCACCATAGTTTCTAAGACAGGACCAGGATGAAGGTGGAGTAAGACTTAAAGGGGAATATCAGGAGTGCAATTTATATTCTTGAGAAGTCTAGTAAATTCTTCTTTTGGGGGTGGAATTTCTTTCCCAATCCTATTGCTTACTTTTCTAGAACAAAACAAAACAAAAATCCCCATCAAAAAGCTACATGATCAAACTGCTAAACTCTCAGTAATAAGGAGACTAACATGAAGATTTTCTACATGGTCTTAGTCACAACTTCTTGTGTATATTCATTAGGAAGCAATTGTTCCTTATGTAACTAAAAGCTGTATTTTGCATGCAGATCTTCCCCTTTTTAATTTTAGCAGCCCTGCAGAGAGTAGTAGAATGCTGTTTAAGGAATCAAAAGGAAGTCCACAGAACATTTCTTTCACAAGTAAAAAAGCTGCAGTCATTAACAATGAAGCAGTGCTGCTGAGATCCAGGATCCAGAACCTTTCCTATCCTTGCCACAGATTCCTATTGTTGCTTGGAGCAAATTTTTAATAATCTCCCAAAAGGTTGCTTGTGGTGTTATTACTTCTTGTCCTATTATGAACACAGTAGAGATCAGACCTATATGATTATGGTCATTCAAGAGAGTTCACCATCTTCGTTCCCATCTCAGTTCAGAGCCTGGATGGGCAAGACATGAAAACAGGATAAAAAGAGCCAAAAAAGGAAAAATGCCTGAATGTTCATCTCATGTCTTGTCACTACTAAGCACTGAATAAGGCAGGCTGTAAGGATAAACAGTATCCACTAATGTCATTAAACATTTTGTCAAAATGCAGGCACAAAAGCTGCTGAATTAGCACTGGTTTTTTCATAGCTTTGGCATCTCTGGCATTGCAGCAAAGTTTCTGAACATAGAGAATTCTGTGATTTGTGTACTTTTAAATTCACAGCATATTCTTGCTGAGTCTTAAAACTTAACAGGAGTGGAAAGATAAATATGAAGCAACCACAGCTGACTTTCTGTAGTTTCTGCCCAGGCAAATTAAAGACCTATCTTAATTTTTTTTTTTTTTTTTTAGTGTATGAAGCAAGAAAGAACAAACAACTTTTGTGACACTCTTAAATTCTCCATTCTGATTCTGTGTTCATTTGATGCAGTGTGATCAGCAGCAACATTTCCTGCAAATCAGACTTGTAATTCATCCAGAGAGACGATTTATTTGACACGTTTTTCATTTACATTTCTGCAAGTGTTTGTATCTGAAAATGTTAGCAAATGTCTCAGAGCTAAACACAACACTTAACAGCTGTGGTATCTTAGAAACTTTTTAATATAAACATACATATCTGGCAAACTAGTGCTGTACTCGCATTCCCCTTTGACTTTAGAACTGAACCTTTTTTCTTTTTTTCTTCTTTTTTTTTTCTTTTTAATTTTTTTTTTCCCCTAGGTGCATATTTACATAAAATACATTTTCCTTGAGCAGTACGAGGCAAATCCTAGGAAATATTTTTGGATCCCATTATTTTTGACACCCATCTGGTGGACACAATGCAGTATTACAGGATGACATTTCTGTCACAGCAGCCATGCGTAACTCGTGCACATGCTTCTAGTTACTGGGTGGTGCAAACCACAGGGCCTCTCTCAGCTGCAATTTTATCAATAGACCTTTAATTTTATTTTTTTTAAATATCACTTTTATAATCTTGACAGTGAAATGATTCAGAGAAACCTTAGATGAAATATATAGGGAAAATGAAAGGCAAAAGGGAGCTTTGCATTGTCCAAGATCACCTACTAGGCTGATGGTTGGTAGAACTTTCATCTGATGTCTTATGGTTAGCTTGAGATTGATAGTATCATGTAGTAGGAGCACATTTGTGGACACAGAAAAAATGTTCAGGCATAATAAAAAAAAAAAAATCAAATCTGGAAAGAAGTGTATTTGTTAGGATTTACTGAAGTGAATTTTTCAGAAAATTACAGTGACAAAAGGATTAAATTGCTATGCTCTCCTCAAGTGTAATACTGTTTTCTGTGTAGGTTTTGGTTGTGGTGGTTTGTTTTGGTTTTGTTTTGTTTTTTAATAAAAGAAAGACAACCATCTTGCTTTTCCATATTCAAACTGTGAAGGTTGGAAGAGACCTTTGAGATCATCACATCCAACTGCTTGCCTAGAGTTCGCAATCCCACAATTACTGCTAAACCACTGCCACTAATACCTTAACACCACATCTATGTGTCTTTTAAATAATTACCATGATGGTGACCCCACCACTTCCCTGGGTAATCTGTTCCAATGCTTGATAACCCTTTCTGTGAAGAAGTTTTTCTTAATATCCAACCTGAAGCTCTCCTGTCACAACTTGAGGCCATTTCCTCTTGTTCTGTCACATGTTACTTGTAAGAATATGCCAATCCCTACCTCACTCTATCCTACTTAGAGGTAGATGTAGAGAGCAATGAGGTCTCCCATCTTCTTCTGAAGACTGAACAACCCCAGTTCCCTCAGCTGTTCTTCATAACAATTGTGTTCAAGGCCCTTTACCAGCTTAGTTGCTCCTCTTTGGACACGCTCCATCACCTCAATGTCTTTCTTGTAGTGAGGTGCCCAAAATCAAACACAGTATTCAAGGTGTGGCCTCACCAATGCTAAGCAGAGTGGGGAAATCACATCCCTAGACCTGTTGGCCACGTTACTCCTGATGCAAGCCAGGATGCCATCATCCTTCTGGCCACCCGAGCATACTGCTGGCTCATATTTAGATGGCCAATAATCAATACCTCCAGGTTTTTCTCCAACAAGCAGTTATTCTTCCACTCTTCCCCAAGCTTTTCCCCCAAAGTTCTTTTCAGTTATCAGCAACTCTAAAGTATATTCCTTGTGAGCCTTGATTGTTGGCTCAGCAGTACGCTTGACAAAGTCTTCTCTTTCTCATTGTTATCAAGAAGCAATTACCTGGTGATACATTTGTTAGGATGCATTTATTAATTTCATCATTCTTATGTCAATGGCACAATTTTTTTTCTCTTTTCTTTTTGCAGTTTTGATGTAGACAATGGTACATCATCAGGACGAAGTCCCTTGGATCCTATGACGAGCCCTGGATCAGGCCTAATTCTTCAGGCAAATTTTGTCCACAGTCAACGTAGGGAGTCTTTTCTTTACCGGTCAGACAGTGACTATGACTTATCTCCAAAGTCCATGTCCAGGAACTCCTCCATTGCCAGTGATATGTAAGTATACATTTAGCTTGTGTATTGTTCTCTGCCTCAATCATTTTCCAGCTGCAAGATGTGTTTATGCACTTTATTAACTTTGACAATAATGAAGACAGTGAATACTGCTGTAACAAAACACAAAGGAGAAATGATTTTCTGGCTGTTATTTTTTTTCAAGAGGAGCAATAGAAGTGGCCCTGATAGAGTTAGATAATGGTTGGACTTCGTGATCTTAAATGTTTTTTCCAATCATAGTGATTCTGTAATTCTGTAAAACTGGATTTCTGCTTCTTAATTTTCTCAAGGAAAATATTCCTTTTATTTACACCAAGCATTTCTAGGTTTTTGAGAAAAGATTTTCCAGCTGGTAGGAATTACTAAATTAAAGAGAGGCTAAAATTATTTAAATCACACTTCTAAGTAAAAATCAAAATTTTAACAAAGGTCTTTTGGAAAGTTATTCTGTCCTCTCTTAGTGTTCTTCTGTCATGTGTATATTTTCTGCTAGTGGATCATACTTTGTAAGTACATTTAGTCTTCAGTTGGTACAAGTACTGAACGTCAGATATAAATCTCTGTTTATTTGTAAGACACTAACAACAAGTTAACTGTCCTTCTTTCCAGTCACTTCCAAGTAGTAGAAATTAAGAATAACAATTTTGGAGGGGTTGTTTTTGCTTTGTTTTTTTTTTTTTTTTCCTTACATGCTCCAAATTTCACTGCCAAGCAGAGGTTCAATTACAAATAACAAGAATTAAGGACTGGTATTCTAAGGGTCCTCTATGGAATGAGGATGTGTAAAGCATTAAAAATCCAGAATTAATATAACGGCTGTTTTTTTTAATGTGGCAAACCCCAGACAGTGTCCACTTTAAATAATAAGAGTATGCCTGACAACAGAAAAAAGTTTTCCTAATAGTGAGTGAAATTTCACCTGATATTTAACTTGCAGTCATTTTAACTGAACACCTATTTTCACCTTACATACCATTTTTAGAAAAGTTGATTAGTCCTTGTAATTACAGCTCTCTTCCTATGTAAATGTCTAGATGAGAAAAACTCATAGAGAGCATTTCAGTTGTAATTAGTGACCCCCTTTCAGCAAATCTTCCTCTGAAAGATAATCTTTCTTGTAGAAGAACAAGAGTCAAGCTTTTAGTGTGACACCTGTGCCAGAACGTAATTTTAGATTTGTATATTCAAGGGGACAGATTAGATCACTGTGTTTACACAGAATCATAGAATGGTTTGGCGGTTGGAAAGCACCTCCAAAGGTCTTCTAGTCAAGGTACCCCTGCAGTGATGAGTGACATCCTCCACTAGATCATGTTGCTCAGAGTTTTGTCAAGCCTGACCTTGTACATCTCCAGGGATGGGGCCCCAACTACTTCCCTGGGCAACCTGTTCCAGTGTCTCATCACCCTCATGGAAAATAACGTCTTTCTAACAACCAGTCTAAATCTACTCTTCTCTAATTTCAAACCACTGCCCCTCATCCTATCACTACAGGCCTTTTGTAAACAGTCCCTCTCTAGCTTTCTTGTAGGCCTCCTTCAGGTACTGGAAGGCCACTATTAGTTCTCCCTGGAGCCACATCTTCTCCAGGCTGAACAACCCCAGCTCTCTCAGCCTATCCTTGTAGGTGGGGTGTTCCATCTTGTGGCTCTTTGTGGCTCTCCTCTGGATCCACTCCATCAGATCCACATCCTTCCTGTGTTGAGGGCTCCAGAGCTGGACACAGCACTCCAGGTGAGGTTTTACCAGAACATCTGCTTGCCACACTTCTTCAGATGGAACCCAGGACATGATTGGCCTTCTGGGCTGCAAGTGCACATGGTTGACTCATATCCAGCTTCTCATCCACCAGAATTCCCAAGTCCTTTTCTGCAGGGTGGATTTCTATTACCACATCCCCCAACCTGTATTGATAATAAGCATTGTCATGACCCAGGTGCAGCACCCTGAACTCAGTCTTTGTTATGATTATGATTATTAATAAGGAAAATACTAACAAAAATAGTAGTGATTATTTATTAATGTAAAAATTGCCAAAAACTTATTAATAGATTCGGCCTGCAGATGGAATATATATTTGCAATGGGAATGTACAATATTTGGGCAATATTTAGCAATTTAAACAATTTGAAGCAAACCGGAACAAGCACTGGGAAAGAGACTCTCCAGCGCAGTGTGGTGCTTGACCACTAGGGGAGACTCGCCCAGGCCCTTGCCAAAACGGGAGTCAGGCAGATGGCAGCGTTAACCAAGAGACTAGATGAAGATTCACAATAGTGTCACCGGGATTCTCTCTGGGGCTGCAATACAGTCCAGATTACACAGAGCAACAGGAGTTCCACCTGAGTACGGGGATGCTGCTGCTGTATGTTAGCTGTGAGGCTTTCGGGTCGCTCCTAGGCGCCTTGCACGGCAAGAGGCTGGTGCTGGTTGCCAGCAGGGAGGCCACACTCCCTGGTCTCCATGGCTGGGCTGGCATCGGGTACGATGGCTCTTGAAGCTTCTTCCCAGGATTTCAGGCTCTCCTGGGGTTTCAGGCTCTTAGACAAATAGCCTGTTTTGACGTCTTCTCGACCAGGTCTGGCTTTGCAAAGCAGGTGCTTAGGCTGGAAGTGACTTACTGCTGCAGTGCACGATGCTCAGGGGCTTGGCTCACCCTGGTGTTTGTCCCTTCTGCCTGGCAAGACACTTCTGTTTGCTTCTGGGCTTTTACAATGCATTACTGCAAAGGGTACTTGCATCTTTCTGGGTAAACTGAGGCACAGCACAGATTCTGAGTTGCAAGGCAAAGCAAGGATTGGCTTCTCTGAGTTGCAGGGCAAGGCTCATGGCTTCTCAGACTTGCTTTTCAGATCTTAGACAAGGCAAGGCAAATTGAATACTATTTAGCCTTTATTTATCACTTGCCTGAGATTCAATTTGGCCAATAGGGCAAACAAAGCAAGCAGAACAGTTAACCAATAAAATGGGACTCTGCCAGGCCATGATCGTAAAAGGCAAAGACATAGGCCTAGTCTAGGAGAAGCATGGCTAGTGCATGTGCTCTTTTGCCATAAGGGGAGAATACATCCCTTGTTTACCAGACTTTCTGGTGCCTGGGTTCCTTTATCTTTTTTCTGCATTTCCCTGGACCCCCTCAGGAGGGAGAGGGGACAAGGGGGAGCATGCCTGGACATGCCAGGACTTGTTCTGGGTTTGTATTGGGCCCATTTGGCCCCACCAGCAGAGTCTTGTGGAACTTCATGAGGTTCATGAGTTTGTCCGGGTTTTTCTGGATTACATGTCATCCCTCTAGCATATCAATGGCACCACTCAGCTTGGTGTCATCTGCAAACTTGCACTTGATCCCACTGTCTATATCATTGATAAAAATATTAAACTGTCCCTGCCCCAGTACAGACCCCTGAGGGACACTACTTGTCACCGATCTCTGTCTGGTCTTCAAATCATTGACCACCACCTGGCCAGTTCCTTATTCACTGAACAGTCCATGCACTGAATCCATTTCTATCCAGCTTGGTGAGTAGGATGTTGTGGGGGACATTCTTCTACCCAAAATGAAGTCTTCCTCAAAATAAAATTGTTCTTATACCTAAGATTGGTTTTTGCCAGTATGTGCTAAACGGCTTTAAGATCCAGTGTCTCAAGTTAAACCTAGGAATTTCACACTAATCTCTGGAGAGTATTTGGGAGGTTGGTTTTCTTAATAAACAGCTCGAGCATGTGTGCCTGTGGCAGACATTGTAAATTCTGTAAACTTAGACACTGTTTTTAAAGTTGAAAAAAGAAAGTCTCAGTTATAAAGAGATTTCAATATTATAAAATATTTTTTCTTTCTGAAAAAGGCATTACCACATTTAAAGTCAGTCTTTATAGAAACAGTAAAACAGAACAAAATATCATAAGCTGAGATGCAAATACAGGTCTACAACATGATCATAGGTACATTATTTTATTTTGGTATAAACGCCAGCCTTCAGCAAACTCCATGACATCTGATTGCAAGTACCTAGAAGACTGCAAACTCTTCCTAATCCTACAAGCAATGAATTGCCTATACAGCATCTAAAAGGGCAAAGAGAACCTATAACTGATTTCAGAGCTTCCCAAATGATCCCAGATTGCTAAGCCAGAAGTTAAAGCAAAGACAGTCTGTCACCATATACCACGGTCTTCCAGGAGGATCAAATAGAGCCCTGAGCCATATTTCAAACTTAGAGCTAAAGTGACATCAATTGCAAGAGACTGTGGCTGTTTTCAAAGACTTGATACTTCAAAGGTTAAAGCTCCTTTGCTAAGATTTTCTTTCTCTCCTTGCTTCAGATAGAAAAAGCTTCCAACTTCAGAAATGTGTCATTCAGTTAAGATTCCAATTAGTGCTCTATCTTTGAACTAAAAATCTTCTGCTGCTTTTTCTAGAATTCTGGGTAATATTTCAGTGCGTGGAAGTAAATTGGATAAACAATTGAATTACCAAAAGAGTGAACACACTGTTTTCCTTTGGATATTTGTATCTGCTCTTCCTTTCAAAATTTTCTTAAAACACACCTGCATATAAAATTTATTGGACCTCACATCTGGATAGATTTTCACAGTCTCCTGTCATAGAGAAACTGTTGTACTAAGTAGGTAAATATTCCTGCCACTGTTTAAGATGTTTAGGATAAGAAATATGAAAGGCAAGTTGCTTTAAACATGGAATATTAATCATACACCAGTAAGTCTAATTACAATAAACTTCATTATACTACAGAAATTAAAGAAAAGAAAATTAAACTTAAAAAACAATAGTGAGAGAAAAATAAAGAAAAAAATACCACAAAGCTCTTTATATGTGGGTTCAAGGAAGAACTGTGTGCGCTTACGGAAAGGGAACCTACTGAGTATTGTTAGAATAGAGAAACTATGCTGGTTCAGGACATTTTTAAATACAGGGGAGGATGGAGGTCTTGTCAGGGGAAACATCACACAAATTGTAGAATATTCCTCACATTATCCTATTTATGTTTTGTATCCATATACATGCTTAATTTTAAGTAATACGTGTTTCTTATAAATGAGCACAATATATTACAAAACATATACATCATTTTCAGGTAATGCAGGTGAATTAATTGCGTGTACCAGTTAAGCCTAGAATCACCTGATTCTTCAGTATTTGACTTACCAACCTCAGTATTTCATTTTGTAAAGCAAAACAGAAAGCAAAAGGCATACATTTTTTATCTGGAAGGATTCTAACACAAAGATTTATGGCACTTCTGTTATTTCAAGCAGTGTATGTAGAATAAGAGGTTCCACTTCAGTAGCAGCAGATGAAACAAACGCCAGCACTTGAAGATTATAGTCAAACACAGAGTGTTGTGATAAAGCACAGCCAGTGGATGGCAGTACTACAGTACAGAATTCATCATTCTGTCATTAATTATTTGCACAGCTCCAGCTGAGGAAGGGAACACAGTTGTGCTCAATATTTTGCACACCCAAGAAGATGAGTTCTGCCATAAAAAACTTAAAGGCAAAGCATAAGTTGATAACCAAGAGATTAATACAATGTCAGTACTATCACTAGACAAGGGTACAACATGAGTCCCTGTGCCCAAAGGAATATGCCTCAGAGAGCAACCAAAGGGAGTTTCATTGGTGAACTGAGGTGGAAAGTACCACAAATAAAGGCAGAGAGTGGGGGATGGAAAGTTTCTTAAAATCAGAGATACTGAAGTATATTTTAAAGTAAGGACCCAGATTAGCTACAGAAAAGAATAAAAGTGTAAGTTCAAGGCTGCTCAGATGAGAGGAGGTTAGTGGGACAAATGTTTGTGTAGTTATGGCACTGAAAGAAGCAGATAAAAGCAGCTGTATGGTAAGAAAGGTAAAGCAAAGAAAAAGGAATAACATTTTTTCAATTATCTCTTGGTAGGAATAGCACAGTCCTTAGACACTTAAAAAGCAGCACATGCAGATGATAAAAGGAGATGAGAAAAAGCTATGCAGCATTGTGGACTGAAGAGGCAGGTGGTTTGGGCAGGAAGATGCAAGGTCCAAGGCAAAAAGACAGATATATTGGGAAGCCTGGACATAGGATTTCCAGCAGAGAAGTAAGAATGTGCAAGAGAAAGAGAAGTAAATGAATGAGACAGTGAGGATGAGTGAGCCAGTATGAGAAATTACAGGGCAGGCTCTGTGGTAAGAGACAGGACAAGTTTATAGGGAAGGAAAATTTTAAAGGCCCCCAAAAACATTGTTGCAACAAAGAAAAAGGAACAGAAGCTAGCTGAAAGATGAGCAAAATCATCAGTGCTGTACTGGAAGAACTATCAGGTTTACATTTGAAGGGATCGGTGAAGCAGGGAGCTTTGTGGCTGCCTTGCAGAGATGGCCTGATTACTTAACACTGTTTTGAACTGCTACTGCTGCTCAGAGCTTGCAAACGCAGAGACAGAAGCAGCAATGCTTTTAATGCCTTTCTTGCTAGGGGTTCACTGATGTGATTAACAAAGCAAGAGACCAGATTAGTAGATAATCTCCATTTTATCAAAAAACCTGGTCTCCAACCAGGTTAAAAAAATGGCTTCTTCAATGAAATAATTTTCACTCTCATGAACACGAGAAAGAAGCCAATAAGCAGTCCACTGGCTGGGGTAGAGCCTAAAAGGACAAAAGCATGTGTAGTCCCCCATGTGGTCCTGAAGAAGCAGACCAAAGTGTAGCAAAACAGCTCAGAAGACCTCAACACTCTCAGTACAGAAGTCTGTTTGAACTCCACTATGCCTTCTGAATGTGTCTAGGGGAAAATGTACATGACAAAAAACACTCCTTGAGTCTATGCTTTTCCTACATCCACAACATCACTGTGTATAACATCCTGGTCTGACAAATTGAACCTCACCCAGTAAAAAGTGTCTGGTGTGGGGCTTCTTTAAAGAGGCTTAGCATTGTTTCCCAAATCAGATGAACTATCACTATGAGATGTAATTACTATAATTACACAGAATTTAATAATCATTGTGAAACATTGCTTCCATCTTTTTAGCACCAGAAGACAGCAAGGGAACACTGACTGCAGGGAACTGCAGGGTCATTGGCCTCATGGTCTACTAAGTGGCCACCAGTACACACATTCCCCAAACTGGCCAACCTATTGCTATTCTGACAATACCTTCCATAGGTAGTAGCATCCCTCTGCTGTTCTCCATGGCAAAAGAAATGACAAAAGGATGCAATTTACTCCAAGATTCTTCCCTGCAACTACAATATTATCATCCTGCTTTGCAGACTGTATTTGAACTTGTTACCAAACCATCATGTTTATCAAAATATAAATAAATTAAAAAGCCTCTCTTTGAGTAATAAAACCCAAATGTGGACCACTTTGGAATAGCAATTAAAAAAAAAAAAAAAAAGCACCTCTGCAGTCTGATAAACAGGGATATTGACATACAGAGATTAAGGTTGTTTTGTCAGGATGAACTATACCCTTCTTCTAAAGCTGGAAAAATAAGTGTGAGATTTTTAATTAGTGTCAGTGTTTTTCTTCCAAAGTAAAGCCAAAAACCCTAGAATTATTCTGGCTGCAAACATTACAGGTAGGGAATTTCTTTGCCAGTGACCAACAGGTTGAGTTGGATCCAGACCTAAAGTTGCAAATGTGCTGAAATATCCCTTTAACTGGCATGTGGAGCAGCTGCCAGAGAATTTGTGAGGTGAACTTGCACACATTTTCCAGTTCCTCACAGCCTGCTCAGCTTTTCAATAAATCACATTGTATTCAATCTGGATCACATTCATAAAGGGAATGTACTTTAAAATAATTCCAAACAAACATAGCAGACCTGGAGAGTTAATAAAGGTTCACCCAAGCCTTTAGTATGCAAATAAAATAATGAAATGACAATATATTTTCTAATCCAAACCAGGAAGCAATATTACTAGTGATACACCTTGTTCTTGTCTCTGAGCTAAGAAGGCCTGGATTTATTAATAAAATGCTGTGAGTATGCATCTGAAGTTACAGACAAAACAAAATCCATTTTCCCTGAAAAATTATGGCCAAAACGCTAGAAGAGCAGAAAAGACATGCAGTTACTGAGCAGAATAAATGCACCTTCATTTAACAAATTAGAAATAATTGTCTTTCCAAGAATACGACTGTTTAAAATTCTTCATAATTTATCATATTCTTCTCTCAGAAACTGTGAGGTTTACTATGACACAGATATCACTGGCTGAAAAGAGCCAGTTAAACATCAAAGTCCAGCCTGCATGAAAAAAATCTTTTAAGGTGAATTTTCTATTCGCATTTCAGCTTAGAAACAATCTTTAAATTAAAAAATGTAAAAAATGTATTGAATTGCTCGAGACGTTTGCCCACAGAAATAAATGTACTTACATGGCTTCAGTTTTGCTTTTTGTTGTTGTTATAAACAAAAACATTTTGAAAGGCATCTGTGTTCTTTCTAGCTGTTTGGGACATTTTGCAAATGGAATCCAAAACAAAGAACTTAGTAATATCCAGTTTGCTTAAATTTAAATAATCAGCTTGCACTAACTTCACTTGTTGACAAAAGCACAAAGAGAATATTTTTACATTAAGATTCTTTTGATACATTCTGTTGATCTGCTTTTTAATTCAGGAGATCCTAAGTTTTTTCCAATATGTGTTTATATGGTTGTTGAATCAGGATTTTTAAATTAAATTGAAATTGATTTTTTTTCTTAATTCAGACAATGCATAATCAGTATTGGTTTTATGTCCAAATGCTAAAACCTAGTTATTTTCCAAATACAACTGTTAGTTGTTAAACACATCACTTCCGCTTCACACACTTTAATGAGGATGTGCAAGAAAGAAATACTGGGTGTTTGAAACAAAATGGCAAGTTACTGCTCCTATGATGAACAAAGCAGGGTCAATGCCTAAATCTCTTCAGTCAAAAGTGGCATGTTATGAAAAACAATGGTACCAAACCAAATTCTTAGCTGGAATTTCAGCTACATTACAACACCAGTCATCTCTACCCTTGCTACGCTTTTCTAGACAAAATCTTTCAGCCTGCATCAGTAGGAGATTGACGTAGAAAAATCACATATTCATATTCTTCAGAAGTAACACAAGCATATCAGTTCTCAACAGTCGAGCATATGGGCCAGGGCAAGCAAGCAACAAAATATCTGCTGCTTAAAAGCAGTTCAAGCTAATACATTTTACTTTTCTTAGCAACAGAGTTTATGTCTGTTTGCTAATGCAATCAAAACTGATTAATAGTAAGTCATTAAGATGCACTAACTTGATTGCTTCCAGTCATGTGTGCACAGCCAGTCAATTTTTTTCAAACTTGAGTAGAAAACAAACCTGTCCTTTAGTCACTGATGCTTGTTTTACAGCCCTGCTTAGAGCTAGAGAAGGATTTCTCTTGCATGAACAGTTCAGCAGTGACACTGCTGAATTATCCTGGAGTCTTCTGGCTGAGACCAGCTCTTTTCTGGTTCAAAGTCCTTCATCCTCTGGCTTAATCCAGCCCTTTCTTCAACACACAAACCAAACCCCTGTACTGCATCAGCTTCTTTTCTCATCCAGTGGCCTCAGTGACTCCCAGTCAGACTGCCTTCTGAATTTAGAAGGAAGACTATGCCGGTGAAACACTCTGGCAAGTCCATGCTCTGTTTCTCTTTAGGACTGGGTAATTCTGTGTGATGGTTTGAAACTGTCTTTTTAATTTTGCCTTGCAAAGTTCAGAACAGAGAAAGAGTGTAAATAAGTCACTATTGGGTGTAAGAAAGCAAAATAATGATTGTTCTAAACACTTCCATTGGGTAGATAGAAATGTTTAAGAACTATTACCCAAAACAAAGTGGGCACTCTGCACATTCTGCGTTCTGCAGTGGGGGCAGTTGCTGGGCTGTCTGGCTGCTGTTTCTTCTTTTCTGGCTGAAGATAACACACACTGATCTTGGCAGCTAAGTTAACAACTTTCTGCTTAACTAACTCTGCTTCTCTGTCCGGGGGGTCTGAGGGGAAGCTCCTGGGAGAGAGAGAGGCCCCTTTGGGAGGGTCCCCTTGGAGGGAAGCAAAGGGAGACGGGTGTGCTTTTCTGTTGATTGTATATATTTGTAAATGTTGTGAATTTTGTATATTTGTACATCTTCATTGCATTTCATCGTAGATTTTAGACTCTGCCTGTAAATACAGCCTTCATTTGCTTCCAGACTGGGCTAGCCTGGTTATTGTTGGGGGGGGGGGGAATTTCAGCTCACACCAACACATTCTGTAAAACTTGATTCAAGCCAGTTGCTCACAGTTGTCCAACATTCTTCTGGCATCTAAATGTCCTGCTATATTATCACAAAATCACACAGAATCACAGAATATCTAGTTGGAAGAGACCTTGAAGATCATCCAGTCCAACCTTCAACTGTTCCTTTCCAGTCCTTTAGTCTGTAATGGGTATGATCATTTTGTTTTTCTCAGTCCTGAGACAGAGCCTCACTTTAGGTGCTAATTCAGTTCATCTGGAAGTAAAATAGCAGTTTCCTTGACCTAACACAGAAGACTTAACAGAGCAAACTCCAAGCACTGAAAGGCTTCTTTCAAACCTAACAAAGTGTATATTCAGGAACTGAGGTGCTAAAAAGGTGGCATGAAGAATTAAAGTATTTTCTTGTCCAAAATATCCATTATATTTGGAAAACTCCAGATATGAATAGTTTGGTATATATTAGCCATGTGTAGTAATCCTCATTTGTTCTGAGCTGTCTTTTAGATCTCTGATCATAAGGTGGCCAAGTTTTGGGTTGTTCATCAATACGTCAGAGTGAAGTGACTTGATTTGTGCTCCATCTGAAGTTAATTGGTGTGTTTGGAAATGCATCTGAAATATTTTCTGGTGAGATTTATGCTGGAGAACTCTTTTTTCCCTTTGATGTCTCATCCTAAATCTTTCTTAGTCCAACGAGAGCTATTATAACCAGCCTTTCTTGTGGCTAGGATAATGGACTTCTCAGGGACTGTGGCTTTTCTGAGACAATCCTCTTCCATCTGTTTGAGCTCAAATTAAGTAGATTGAACTCTCCAGAATGCCAATATTACAGCAATACTCTTGACTAATTATGGCAAGCTCTGTTGCTGTATTAAAAAGTATCAGGAGGACGTAAGTGATGGTGTGAGAGAAAAATGTAGTGTTTGGAAACAGACAATAACTGAGAAGTCTGCTTCATTCAGTACCTAATTTCTGCCTACTGTGTGATAGAACAAGTGGTTTCAAGTAGCTCTTTGTAAAAATCCTTTAAGGTACATATTCCCAGAAATGAAGAAATGGTCTGGGGAAAAGATCATTGTCCTCTGTAGCTTGTGACTCCGTCAACAATTTTAATTGCTTGCTCTTTAAACCCTAAATCCCCATCTGCAGACAGTGTCATAATCTCTAGCACCTGCCTCATCCTCCAAATGGCACTCAGACTTCCAATGAGATGTCAATCACTAACAACTCACTGAGTTTCTGGGGAAAGCTGTAAGCCAGTTTCTGTCATACCCCATAATGTGGGTACAACACTGAGAGGTGGCTCTCTAGAAATTGAGATTACGTGACTTAAGCACAAGTAAAGCAACTTGGAGCACTGTGATTTCTAACTCTGCAAAACAGTACTGCAAGCCAGCCCATTTGGATTCTCCAGATGCAGATGATGATAAAGTGCTAGCTGTGTGGAGCAGCCAGCCCCCTCTACTGCTTGCTGCTCTTAGAGCACAGCTTCTGATGACTAGTATCATGTGATGTTTTCCTTATTCTGTCAGAGTGCAATCTGGAATCAGATTTCACTGCTACTAAAACCTGAATCTGAGCAACACACAGATTCTTCAGCACAACAAATTTATATGTTTCTTGTGTGCTTATTTGGCTTCACCTGTAAAATGTTATTGGGGCAGAAAAAAACCTAAAAAATCATAGCAGTAAGGGTATATTATCACTTCACTGTGTTCCCCATTTGTGGTTTTACATGTGTTATATTTGCCCCAGCAATTGTGCAAGCAAAACATGAATGTCTCATATGAGCTGTATTTATAGCATGCTATTGGACAGTATGTCTGAATCAGCCTTGCATACATAAAGGAGTGGATGTTATGTTTAATCCAAATATAGATATTTACACTTGAAAAAGGAGGCTGCAGTAGATTTTTGGGTTCAGACACAAAACTGCTTTCTGTTCATCTTCTATTTTGTACATTCTATATAGAAAATATGGGTTTTCCTTTGTTTTTATGCTTGCTATGTTTCTATACTAAGAAAAAAAATCAATGCCCAAATACAACTCTGTAAAAATGGAGCAGATTATTGTGGCGTTGTGGCAAAAGCCTTACTTACTTCTTGCTGTGAAACACAGTTCAGGGATTCCAGAGAGTCACTTTCCCACTGGGCTTTTCAAAGTCTGTTTGCAGCTTCATTCTTTTAGATAGGCTATGTCCCATGCATGTACCCAGAGCATCTAACACAGACTATGACAGATGGATTTAAAGCCAGACCAGCATCCTTAGTCAGTGCTTATTCTGGGGAGGTAATTTTTAATTCAAATGGAGGAGTGTGACAAGCCAGTATGATCATGCTTCAAACTGTTACAGAGTGTTAAGATTCTTTCCATCAGTCTTATAATTTATGGTATAAAAACTGTATCAAGATTTACCAGATATTTTATTTTGACTCTGTCTTTTCCATGAATAGGTATGTGTCAAATTGGTATAAATATCTTTTGTACATTTCCCCCTCCTCTAGATGGGGCTTTTATTTATCCTGTTTATGTCTCCCATCTGCAGTACATATCCTTATGTATTCTCTGAAATTCTTCACATGTGTCTAGAAAGCCTTAATCTGAGTTTACCATGGCCTTTACAAAGACAAACCTTATTCAGGACCTTCCCTGCCAAGCTTTACACTGGCAAGTGCAGACTCACATTTTGTGTGGTGATCTGGGACTCACTTCTCCTTTCAAAGAGCAGCTGAAGGAACTGAAGTTGTTTAGTCTGCAGAAAAATAGGCTGAGGGGAAAACTTCTCACCCTCCCCAACTACCTAAAAGGAGGTTTTAGTGAGATGGGTGTCAGTCTCCTCTCCCTAGTAACAAGTGATAGAACAAGACAAAATGTCCTCAAGTTGCACCAGCGTAAGTTTAGACTGGATATTTGAAGAAACTTCTTAACCAAAAGGGTTATCAGGCTCTCCAGGAAGGTGGTTGAATCACCATTCCATGATGTGTTTAAGAAATGCCTACGGTTTAACACCAGACTTGCTGTAGTTAGAGAGTCGTTGGACTCAATGACATTAAAGGACTTTTTCATCTGAAACAATTCTATGATACCTTGGCATTTTTCTGACCACATGTGTCGGTGTGAGCTGAAATTCCCCCCCCCCCCCTCAGACAATAACCAGGCTAGCTCAGTCTGGAAGCAAATGAAGGCTGTATTTACAAGCAGAGTCTAAAATCTACAATGAAATGCAATGAATATGTACAAATATACAAAATTCACAACATTGACAAATATATACAATCAACAGAAAAGCACAACCGATCTCCCTTTGCTTCCCTCCAAGGGGACCCTCCCAAAGGGGCCTCTCTCTCTCCCAGGAGCTTCCCCCCAGACACCCCTGGACAGAGAAGCAGAGTTAGTTAAGCAGAAAGTTGTTAACTTAGCTGCCAAGGTCAGTGTGTGTTATCTTCAGCCAGAAGAGAAGAAGAAACAGCAGCCAGACAGCCCAGCAACTGCCCCCACTGCAGAACGCAGAATGTGCAGAGTGCCTACTTTGTTTTGGGTAATAGTTCTTAAACATTTCTATCTATCCAATGGAAGTGTTTAGAACAATCAGTATTTTGCTTTCTTACACCCAATAGTGACTTATTTATACTCTTTCACTTTTTCTGTTCTGAACTTTGCAAGGAAAAATTAAAAAGACAGTTTCAAACCATCACAGTCCACCCCTTCTAAACAATTCCATTGGCTGCTACTACCATTTATCTAATCTAAAATAATATCTACAACACTAGGTGAATAAAGACCATAGTCCATTCCAGCTATCTCAGATGTAGATGATTCAAAAGAGTCAAATCACAGGAAAAACAGCAAACAGCTTGTTTCCTCGCAGATGGAGCGAAGAAAGGAACAGGGACTCTCAGGTGACTCAGGGCTCTCAGGGTTCGTGCACCGTAGATCTCATGGACTCTCCTCTTGGGCGCGATGCTGTATCTGCACAACACTCTGAATTTAACCTCTCTCAGCCAAAGTTAGATTTCTTTGTGGAATACACTGAATTTCACCATTTTCTTGCATCACCCAATAGGTGTGACCAGGACCTTCAGCAGACACCACCCCTCGGACAGGTTTGGCCTCTCCTGAAGGAGAAAATACCCAAACAGTTTTGCCTAACAGATTCTTTTCTCTGATAACAGGAACTCTATCACCTTCTTCCTTTCGCAACAAATCTGATTGGGCAGGTCCAGCTCGATTCACTGAACCTCTACTATTCACTAACCAGGTTGCTTGTGCTAAATGCTTCTCCCAGTTTTTCAAAGATCCACCCCCCATGGCTTTGAGAGTGGTTTTCAGCAAACCGTTGTAGCGTTCAATCTTCCCTGCAGCTGGTGCATAGTAGGGAATGTGGAATATCCACTCGATGCCGTGCTCTTTGGCCCAGTTTTTTACAAGATTGTTCTTGAAATGAGTTCTATTGTCTGACTCAATCCTCTCTGGAGTTCCGTGTCTCCACAGGATTTGTCTCTCCAGACCAAGAATGGTGTTACGTGCAGTTGCATGAGGAACTGGATAAGTTTCCAGCCATCCAGTGCTTGCCTCTACCATAGTCAGCACATACTGCTTACCAGATGGAGAACGAGGTAGAGTGATGTAGTCAATCTGCCAGGCTTCACCATACTTGTACTTGGACCATCGGTCACCGTACCACAAGGGCTTGATCCGCTTTGCCTGCTTAATAGCAGCACAAATGTCACAGTCATGGATGACTTGTGTGATAGCATCCATGGAAATGTCAATGGATCTGTCACGAGCCCATCCGTAGGTTGCATCTCTGCCTTGATGTCCTGACGAGTCATGGGCCCACCGAGCTAAGAACAGCTCACCTCGGTGTTTCCAGTCAAGATCAGGATCAGGATCAGAGTTTGTGTCCACTTGGGAAACTCTTGCAGCTAGATCTGCCTGATGGTTGTGGTGTTGTTCCTCAGTAGCTTTGCTCTTAGGAATGTGAGCATTGATGTGTCTCACTTTCACTGGGATTCTCTCAATGCGAGCAGCAATGTCTTGCCACAGATCTGCAGCCCAGATTGGCTTTCCTTTCCTCTGCCAGCCATTCTTTTTCCAGTCTTTCAGCCAACCCCACAAGGCATTGGCTACCATCCACGAATCAGTGTAGAGATAAAGCTTTGGCCATCTCTCACGTTCAGCTACGTTAAGAGCTAGAGGGACAGCTTTTACCTCTGCAAATTGACTGGATTCTCCTTCTCCATCTCTCGCTTCTGCAACTCTGCGCGTTGGACTCCACACTGCAGATTTCCATCTCCGCTTGTTCCCAACAAGACGACAGGAACCGTCTGTGAACAAAGCATATCTCTTTTCTATGCCTCTACATGCAGATTCAGGAGTGTCACTCCCTTCTCAAGCCGTGGAGAGCACAAGCAGGTTTCGCTCGAGAACTAGCTGTTGAGTATTCACCCTTTGCGACTCACTTCCGCAACACCTGACATCAATTTCTAGCGCGAACAGTTCTACTAGTCCTCCTTGGCCGCTATGGAGCAGGGGTCTTTCTTAGCACACTACGCATACGACCCGAAACTCAGAAGACCGCTCCATTCCGCAATTCTCTTCCATCGAAAGCATCTACTGCGTCGTCCGTATCATGCACATCCTACCAAGCAAACCAAGCAGCTCACTATTGTTGTGCACAGTATATATAGGGGGAGAGACAAACTCATTGCTCTTTCTGCACGAGTCCCCGATTCTGTCTTCTGACACCTGCGAAGCGTGAATCGTACGAACACGAGGAACGGACGAGCGTATATCGGACACCTACTGTGAGAGTCATCATTAGACAGCCCCGTATCACTAGACCCAGTGCCGGAATTCCAGCCCCCGCTCCACCTGACACAGCAAGGCTCTGCAGATTTCCAGGAGCTCACTTGATCTAAGGACTGTGAGAGATCATGGAGGGTCTTAGAACGTACATGACAGCATGCATCAGTGCGTTATTGGAGAGAGAAATGCAGTCAAATTGAGGCATAGAACAGCAAAGGTAACGAGAGAGAACGATGATCAAACGTGTATATTAGATCACTAGTGACACAAGATAGAACTCGGGACAACTTACACGTGACACTCAGGAACAATATGAGATAGACGAGAGACAGCTGTTAAAGTACGAAACACAGAGACGGGTGTGTCTAACTGGATGGTGAGGATGACAGGTGCCGTTGACATATAGGTGTGCGAGGGAAACTCTGTCAATAGGTCACGCACTGATGTGTTCAAAACATCGAGATCTACGCGCAGTCTCCGCGTGTGTAAAGACATATAAGTATAAGTAGTGATATGCGAGGCACAACGCAGTGCGGCGAACTACTGTGAGCGAGAGATAGGACTATAGTGACACATGTGGAAACGATAAACCGATTGGTGTAGGAGAATGCATATATTTAGAGGGACGAAATTCACAGGTAGGAGCGGTTGCATAGAAAGAGCTAGGCGATATTAGAGTGGTGTTGTTCAAAGGTGAGAGCAGGAGAGGTACAAGAGATGGAGGAGTGTACCATATAGACAACAGGAATCGGCGTGATGTCAGGGCGGAGGACACATCTAAGACTCAAAGATTTAGAACGGCATAGTAAAGAGAGGCGAGCGTGCTGGAGTTAGGGGGTGTTACTGGATAGTTTTCTCTGGTCTATGGGATTCATCTCAGAGAAAGACACAATATGTGTGAGATAGATGTGGTTAATAATATATTGGGTGAATCATCACATTGGCGTCACTTCAGTGGTCTGAACTGGCTTGGCTGGGGTGAAGAGTCGTCAGGTGAGTGATGGCGGTATGAAGATACTATACTGAGAGAGCGGGGAGAATATGTGAATGCGGGGACAAGTTGACTACATTATGTTTGTCAGACAGGGCATGGAGCAGACAGTGATGGGTAAGTAATGCAAACAATGGCGCTCACGTACAGCAGTGGTGTGAGGGGATTTGACAAACCAAAAGCTTGACCGAACAACGAGAACTGCATTCGCAATCAACTAATGATAAAAAGTGATTTATCTTCTCCCTACTACGTAAGAGAACGATCGTCATCATTCGCAACAATATATCCCCACACCGCTCATGGTACGCGGAGGGATGTACTCGAGATCCCACATTAAGACACAACGAGAGACATAGATGTTTGCTGGAGCTGCCTACTTATGCATTCGATACCTCAGCTAATGACACATTATTCACTAGAAGATGGTACCTAGGTCCCGCGAGTCATCTAAGGCATGTGATACAGTACTATTGAAGCTGTGAGATCCTGAAAAAAATGTGGCATAACTGATGTTGTGAGAAATGTTCTGATCTTTCCATGAACGTGCGTAGACCACATCGCGAGTGAGGGAATAGTCACAAACGTGCGATGTGACTGTGAATTGTCTAACATATAGAGACTGTGACGCACAGACAGAGAGAAAGCGACAACAAATGGCGTATGCCATCTGAGCAATACAGGAGCGAGGAGGAGGTGGGAGAGTATACGTGTGAGAGAGCGTTGTTTATGCGTGGAAAATTCATTATCAACAATTATATCTCGGAATCTTAATTATGGTAGGTGGTACAACAAGGTGAACTGAGCATTGATGTGGGTTCTTGATGCTTAGTGCAGCGGTGAGAGAGGGGGTCTTGTGTGGTAAGTTGAGGACACGGGTATAGCGAGTAATAATAGTGATATGGCGGTGAGAAATACATGAAATACATGAGTGAGAGTGTCAGGGGAGTGACTTGTTGATTGGCCACAGCCGTAGCGATGGTTTACGTAGCGGGCACAACTGGTTGTGGCTGTGATGCTGGTAATTGCTTCTTAGTAGGAGGGCAAATTAGTGTCAAGGTTGTGCTACGAGGTGGTGTGTGATGAGGGATGAGCTATGTGTGGGATAAGATAGGATATTAATTGGTTCGGTGACTTCACTACACACAGGACACAATTACTTTACGGGGTGACAAGCAGGTGACAGGAGTGCAAACGAGACGATTGTGTTAGGCGGTGTCTGCTTAGGACTGACTCATTGTTGTCACAGTGTGGCACAAACATAGGTACAGGCGGTAGGAGGTGTATGATAGTGTGAGCGACAAATGAGTGACTCTGACAGCTGGGTTGAGTCACAGACAATCTACCAGTGAGGAAGATGAGTATTTATGTGTGGCATTCGGACTGGACAGTCAGGGACATTTAATTCTAGGGAGGGCTCAATTATTACTTCAGATAACAAGGCAGAAGGTTGGAAGACAGCACAGACTTATGCAACAGTATACAGTGTAAACAATTAAATTACTGACTGACCAGAGAGGTATCTATTGATACGGTTGAACAGTACACATTGGATCGTTTTGGGTCTATGTACGAGACAATCTTGGAGTGGGGAGGACAGATGTCTGTGAGTACACGATTTCATGTGACACGAAGATTCTTATGGCTCAACTGGCGTATAGTTATCAGAGAGTTTCAGGTTTTGACACTATAGTGGCAACTATCACATCGTCAGTGGATCGAGTGACGGTATAGCACACTTGGTGGAGGGTTATACTGGTACTTAAGGATATAGTGCTAAACAGAAGTCGTTGTGTTCTAATATTGAATCACAGACACAACAGTAAGGATGACACGATTCTGTGGATTATCAGCAAAGTGTATCAATGGGTGGAATGATTTAGTAATATCAAGAAGCTAGTATGAGGACAAGTCCTTAAGGTACAGGTGAATATGTCTAAAAAAAGGTGTAATAAAATTGAATTTTTGCAGAGTATACTTTGTGCACACAGTGCATAAAAAGTGTTAATCAGTGGCATGATTGTTATTGGGGGGATGTCATGCAGGTTGCATAAGAAGAGAGAGAGGTGTGTGGGGTACTAGAAAATAGCAAAACTGAAATTTGTGAGGAAATTTGTTGGGAGCATATTGGGTGTACGTTACAGGGATACTAACTGGAGCGAGTGGACATAGTGGGTGTTACAAAGAGACAACACAGGAACATTTCTAACACAACAGGTAGGAGGGTGTGTTGCGTGCGCGACGAGTCATATGATAAATTAGCAGACAATGAACGCATAAGGATGTGAGCGTGGACAACATACGATGATAAAACAGTAAACAGGGTGTAGGAAGAATGAGAAAGCGATAGAACTAGGATTTTACGGTTGCAGGGAATCAATTTAGTAAACATTCAGACATTAATGAAGTCGAGCGTATAAACAAGGATCTGGGAAGAAGAGTCACATTATATGATGTGAATATAGGGAGGGAAACGTGTGGTATTTTTCTGGTCTGTGAAGGAGAGAGGGATGTAGGTATGAGTAGTTCTAGCAGACGGGGTAGATGAGTCGTAGTACACATGATGATAATGAAATTGAATGGGGGGGGGTGATGGTGTGGATATGGGATGAATAGGGTGAGGGTTTAGGGATGGGGAGAGTCGGGTAGTCAGATCCGCGATAGTGGCGCTCAGTGCAAAGCAGGTCAGAATGGATGGAGACACACGAGGTGTGGGGGATTCTATGGATGGAGAGAGTGTGGTGGGGATGTGACACAAGAAAGGACAAGGCGGTTGGGAGAGTGGGCAGGGATAGTAGGTACGGGGGCAGTACAAAATCTTTATGGGTGGAGATACTGCAGACTAGAGAATGTGATGGGGTCACATGACAACAGAAGTGTAGGTTGGCACTGACTACGGTAGGTGCGACACAAGGTACAAAGGGTAGGTAGATGTTGTTGGGTGCACGTTTGATCTCAGTGTTAGGATGGTGAAACAGAGAGGGGGTGACACATAAACTGGTGAGGGCTCTCTAAGAGGTATTAGTACGGGCACACATTGGTGACACACGATTTTGCTATAGGGGTTGTATATCACGAAAACGTGGGTTTGTGAGTCAGTGGAGAGGCCACTTGTGCATAGTGAGGGAAAAGAGAGTAATGATGTCACTGGTTGGTACGGTGATTTGATATTGGGTGGTTGGGTATGTATCTTTGGGGGGACAATTTGACACACTAGTGACACAGAACTGAGACTTGACGAGTAACGAACATGTCACTGTCGGACGGTTACAACTTCGTAGGCATAGTGGTAATTTCTGCGTGATTATTCACGTTCATGAGATGCAAAGGTATACTCTTCATAATGTTTAGTAAGGGGTGCACATCGTGATAAGATACTGTGCATGATGAACTTGGGGTCGGCATTATCACATGGAGGAGGAGGGGTGATGATTGGTGAAGGGTAGGTCAGGGATGGTGCAAAATGAGGATGAGAATATTGGTTCATTTTATGACAACGAGGTTATTGAAGTAGAAGCGCATTCATGTTGGACATCATCGACACACACATAAAAATTACAACAGGAGACAGTAGTGTAGCGGGAGTCAATTTGTAGTTGAGGCATTAAGGAGAGGTTGGATGCTGTGGATGAGTATTAGTGCGGGATGTGTGAATGAAGGTGTTGTAGAGAGAGATCGATGTGATAGGATCAGATAGAGTACACAAGTGGGATTGGGATACACACACATAGATGGATGTTAATGGTGAGGAGTGTGAGAGAACACGGAGGAACATAGAACGTTGAGAGACTTCAGAAGTTTTTGTGAGGCAGGTGGCAGTGAGGGGTATATAACGGGGGATGAGAACCACGTATATACGAGCGGTTATTGAGTGCATACAATAAGGGAGACTCGACAGTGCTGTGTGCCTGGGATTTAAAAGGGCACTGCATGGTCGGATGAGGATACTGGTATACACAAGTGCGGCGCAGTAGGAGAGCGAGGCAACAAATAGTGACGAGGACAGCGGAAGAGAGTATGGTTTATTTCTATTTTGTCTTATTAGCACAAGCGAATCAAGAGAACAACTTTCTGATGCGCGAGGATTTGTCATAGGTATGTTATGAATGGTGGATACGCGTTGGTGAGAGAGTGATTAGTCAAAAATGGTCAAGTGGCAGGAGAGTTCAAGCTGGTACACTAATGGTATATCTAGAACTTCTTCGCATAAGTCTGGATGAGAGATAGGGTATTCGCGCTGATCAAGTGAGAGAACTAATATGGCTTCATTACGCGAACATTATGAGGTAAAGTTTGCTGGCAGTGCAATATCTAGAGGATCTACTGTATGGTCTTACATGATGTGTCATCTCATGACCATGCAATTCCTTGTGGTCTACGGAAGGAATCTTTCTTGGTCCTTGAGCTAGTTTTGGAGTGATGTGTGTCTAGATAGAGTTTCATTGGCTGTGAGCGGTTGTTATTTTGTACTTGGACTTATTCTTGCGAACTTATTATAAGAGCACTCTCATATCATATGACTACGAAATAGTAGGGTCTACGAGTCTCTTATATTATGTTCTACAGTGATACTACTTCAGTTTTCTTGTTCTATTATGTAATTATTCTTCTATACACTCGTTTCTTTGTGGTCTCTATATGCGCTTTGGATCATGTTATACAGAGTTAGTGTTGTTCGAATTGAGATCACTACGATCATGTATATATATCGGACATTTGTGGATCAGACTCATGTTTAGTCTTGGCATTCACATTATTCGCGTTTGACATCTCAGTCTCTGATTCTATCACGCTATCAATACATGTGGGATAATTTTCTCATAGTCTGGAGAACATTGCGATGGTGGTTTTTGAGTGTATTCTGTTATGAGGCGAACTCCTAGATTTAATAACAAGAAGGATAGTATTATAAAATGGGAAACTGATTATAGGTAACTATCTTATTTAGCGATTGACTTAAAAAAAAATAAGGAAACTTATTAGCATAGAGCAATTTTATTAGTACGAGGTGAATTCCATGCGTCACAGACGATATTTAATTTTGTTACGTTACTAGAGACTCTTGAGTGTTATTTTAGATAGAGGATCTCAAACGCTACTCATATTTGTCTCATGAGTAATTCATAGTCAGTTTTTGCATTATCTCTTGTCTTACACTTGAACAGTATTAGTAAGTTTAAGAAATAGGCGTCTCTCACTAGCCTTCGACATAGTACCGTTCTGTACTGAGTTACACCAGGGTGGTCTCATACTGAGATTTCGTCACGATTTCTTAGCAGGTGTAGGTGTTTCAAGAGATCTTTTATCAACTGTCTACTATAAATATTTAGCAACTCACTGAGTTTATTATATTTCTCACATTGTGATGATCTAAACATTGACAGCGCTAATGATTTGAGATATCTGCCAAATATATTTATGAAGTTCTAACATGAATCGTCATTATGGTCGTACGGGTCGGATATTGCAGAGTGAAAAGATGTCTGAGAGGAACTAATGCGTTCTTCCTAGTCTCATTTATACCCATCTACTTTCATTAGATCCAATTTAAACTAAGGAATAGGTCACATTCAGATAAAACATTACAACGGTAGTGATGATTGGTGTGGATCGTGATAGTCAGTCAAACGGATAACAGTGAGTCGAGATGATTGAGACATTTTATTCTTATTAGGAACGAGATTAGGTCATTGCTTAAGAGATTCTTGATCATTTGCATGAGCACATACAACAGCAGTACATTACATGCGTGTTAGTGATTACTGTACTCGAAGTTCTTGGTAGGTGTCACACAGTGAGATAAACTAAGAAGGTACTGACAGGATTACAACTTAGAGTAGAGAGATATATGACAGGTGTTCATGCGTGACATATGGAACGGAGGAATATTCTGGTTTCTTGATATTAAAAAGATTGACATACGTGCGTGTGTCTGGCATAGGCGCGGACACAGTATGGGGCGACATCGGAGGCAGAAAAGATCATGAGATCAAGTTATGTATAGTAGGAGTGGAGCTGAAAGCCCACAAGTTGGATGGGTAAAAGTGGAGTTTGGGAATGATTTCGTGGAATGGGGGGTGCAGGTGAATGATATGGTGTGAATTTTGGATATAGGGAAGTATGAGTAATTTGTTGTAGGGTGGGTGGGTATTGGAGATGGGACGTAGATAGGGGGGGATGGGAAATAGATAGGAGGGAGTTGCAGGTTTGATAATTTAGGGAAAGATTAAGTTTGGTCTAGTAATTATGAGTAGATTAGATTGAAGTATGGGTGGGTTAGAAAATAATTGAGAGTACATTACAATGGGAAAATAACACATAGAAACATGGGAAGGGAAAACTCAATACACAGTTCGGAGCTGTCCAGCAGTCATGGGGAGGTATTCTGCTTACTGTGTTGCGCTCTTGGGTGAGACTCCACTCACGTCCTCGTGCTTTGGGCCGAGACCCAGCTCTGCAACTCTTAATCAGATAAAAGACATGGAACTGTTTGGAAGGCGCGTCCCCATCCAGCCCCCCACGAGCCCTCGTATGTGGATAACACATATACTCCAGGCGTAGAGCGGCGCGAGTCTGGTCGAGCACAACTTGAAGTGTACAATGGTACGAATGTTCACTCGCGAGAGCATAATATTGCCACAGAAATTCTATATGTGCTGCTGCACATTGAGCACAATGACTGAGCAAATGTAACAAACCACTCACGCAAACGAGAAGATCACCCTTGAAACCTCATTGTGCGAGGCACATCAAATTCACATCCAAATCACCCTCTAAAGGATGCCACGATAGAGCGACATAACCACGCTTCGGCAAGAATCATTCCACTTTAGAGCTTCACCTTGCGCCAGGGGAAGACATCGCTTCCCAGGTAACCAAGCGGGGCGCTCGTCGTCTTCGCTGCGCGCGAGGTGATACTCTACTCCCTCGACAACTCGAGGAGACTGACCGAGCTGCGCGATTGTTACCGACGCAAGATACACGACATGTGGCTAGACATCAAGTTTCTGGATGCAGGTCTACAGTAGAGAGTTAGTATAGTGACCGACGAGCTGCGTACACACACATCTGGTTGGGGGGGTGGGGTGGGAATTATGAGGAGGACACACACACACATACACACACATAGTGTGACATGGCAGTAGGAACACGTCATGATAGACCTCTAATCAGTGGCTCACACACTAAATGAGTAGCAAACAGACATAAATCCTCGGTCGAGCGACCAGAACCAGCCCAGCACTTGCCCCCGCCATGC